>NC_086098.1:198615648-198918679 GCF_963921235.1 Mobula hypostoma
ATGCTAGGGATCTCCGGAGGAATCCAAGACAAATCATCATCTTTCTGGCCACTTCTGGAACATATTAAAATAATAAATAAATGTTATTATTTGCTTATGTATAGAAACTTGCCATATCATGTATTAACATAATACAAGTTTTTCTGACTAAAGTTCTTATGGTTTTATAGGAGTCCTGATAAATGGTTCCTGATCTCCATCTCTGAAAGGAGCCATCATCATATTGTTATCTGAAAATAGGGTGGAGAGGCATATGACCACGACACATCTATAGTAATGATATGAAAGCTATATGCTTACATTATCTTACACTACACTGTAATGTAGCAGTTCGCATAATGCCATTACAATGCCAGATAGAGGATCAGGATTCAACTCCTGCCACTGTCTGTAAGGAGTTTGTATGTTCTACCCTCGGGGTATTCCAGTTTCCTCCCCATTTCAAAGATGTACATTTAGGGTTAATAAATTATGGACATGCTATGTTGGTGCCGGAAGACTGGAAAGATTTGAGGGCTGCCAAGCACGATCCTTGCTGATTTGATCTGATGCATGTTTGTTCAATATTTGATGGCTTTGGGTATGTATTCGTGGCTGTCTAGAAGAATGAAGGGGATCTCATTGAAACCTATTGAATATTGAAAGATCTCGATATAGTGGAGAGGATGTCTCCCATATTGGGTGTCCAGGACCAGAGGGCACAGCCTCATAATAGATAGATGTACCATTAGATCAGAGATGAGGATGAACTTCTTTAGCCAGAGGTTGGTGAATCTGTGGAATTCTTTGCCACATTCAGCCATGGAGGCCAAGTCATTGGATATATTTAAAGTGGAGGTTGATACATTCTTGATTAGAAAGTGAGACAAAGGTTACAGAAAGAAGGCAGGAGAACTTGGTTGAAGGCTGAATGGCCAAATTCTGCCTCTATCTCTTATGGGTTTGTTTCTTCTTTGTTGCTTGCTAAGGGATAAAGGACAAAAAAAGAACTACAGTACGTGGTTTGGTTGCAGTGAAGGAGCTGAGAGTCTATCAACTAAGGGAGCAAGAAGATTCTGTTTTAAATGGTGTTGCTTATTTGATTAGAGAATGTTGACAACAGGCCTGCAATCACAACTTGGCTGCATTATTTCAGAAAGAAGTTGTCTTGGAAATGTACAGAGCTAAAGTGCAGGGAAAACAGTTTCCCGGGAAAGCACAGCAAGAGTTAGCCCTTTATTTCTCGCACTGAGCAGTGAGCAACAATATTTGACTGCTGTATTTTTCTGTGCATTCTGCTGGTGTAGAATTATTTTGATAAAATACTCAGCTTGCTTATCTTGATGGGTTTGCAGGAGAGCTGCTCATTTAGAAAGACCGTCCTCAAAATATCAACGCTGACTGGCAACTCTTGCGATACCACCGGTGCCAAACTGTATCGGTGTCAGCTGTTCCTTTGGATTCATCAGCTGTATGGAGAAGGGGAGCCTGCTGCACGGGCAACAGCTTGCTCTCCGTATCGCACTTCCTTGGCTTGCTTACTGGTGGCAATGCACCAAAAGCGTAGAGAGGATGCAACTTTCATGGTCGACCATGACCAAGGGAGGGCCTCAAACCTCAAAAATCCTATGAAATTTGAGCATTGTGCTATCTTTGTATGTACATATACTCACCAATGAATTGCACTCTTATAGAAAACTAATTGCTCTCCCAGATCAAACAGGGTATTTTACCTTCCTTTCACTTCAGGCCCAGAAGCAAGAACTACCAATGACGGCCACTTAAAGTACTGATACACTGGTTTTAATTTATCCAAGACCTAGTGTTGCTACTTCTCTCTCGATAAACATTGACAGACAATTGAGAGATTGTTGAAATGAGAGAATAAAGATAGAGTGAAAAAGTGAATATATCACATAAAAAGATAAGAAGCAGTAGTAAACCAAAAGAGGATGGAAAAGAAAACAAATTTCATTCAACAAAACGAAAAGTAATACTTAGTGGGAGTTGGAAGTATTTACATTATATAATCTGAAAATGCATTATTATTTATAATTTTTAATGCAAGAGATAAAAAATGTCAAAGTCGTTACTGCGAACTTTCTCAGGTACTTTTCAGAGCCCAGTCATCAACCTGTCATTGAAAGTAGATAATATTCCATTACAAAATCATGAATTATAGCCTGAGGAGATCACATAGAGAACAAGTAAAATAAGTCAGTGGCATACCCTCAGAAATATAAACTTACTTTTGATCCATACACTCACCAACACCCTGACAGATACTTGAGAAACTTATTACTGGTAGTTGGGAATGGCACATCCATTACCAATGTGAGGGGCTGGTATATTTAATTCAAATTAAGGGAAAATTTAGATTTGTTTTTCAAATTTATGCATTCTTGAAGCATTTAACGATTGTTTCTTCTCTTTCAAACAACAATTTAAAACATTTTTAAACATATTTATGTTTCTTGTTTTTATTTTCAACTCAAATGAGGAATCGGAATAATCACTGCTTAATATTTGAGCATTGAACATGTTGTGCTTGCTCTTAGCTTGGGTTTGAAATACCATGCTCACAAAATTGGAAAATCAAATACAACAAAGGAATATCTTTTACTCGAGTTCACGTGACATATGGAAATGATCTGGTTCTGTAATTATATTTCATAAAAGAGAGATTCTACTTAACTGTTAAGCAATGCCTCACACTTAAGTTCTGTAATATTTGTAAACCCTGAGCACAGGCAGTTTTGTAGAGAGGTAACCTGTGAGCGTCTTTGTCAATTATCAGATCATTTTTTGAACAACATCAGCCTTCAGAAGCTACTGACTTTGCTCCCATAATGTAGCTGGTCTTTGGGTTTTCACTTACACTTTGTAAGAGCCAAAATAAATCTCTTTCAAACCCATGTTGTTGCTTAGCACTGCTGTTTTGAAGAGTTCATTATTGGGAACTCTTCACTTATTGAATACCAATACATACTGCATTAGTGCCCCGTCCCTAATTTAGTCTTTCTTTAATGAATGGAAAGTGCACCAGTTGAAACCTGTAGGTGAGATTTCAATTTTTTTGCACTAAAATCTCATAGGCCACAGTTAGGCAAGATAATACAGTATTTTTAACAAACAAAAAATTTAATATAATGCTTGGCTTTTTATTCAGTATCTTGAAAGACTTGAGTAGACATAGACGGAAACTTATATTTGGCAGCAGTGCTATACCTATTGAATGATCAATCTAATCAGAAAATTACCTTAAAGTGCATTTGCTATGTGCCACTTGGATATGAATGTGCATGACCTCAAACTTAATATTTACATTCGTATTCCAACTTCACACCTTAAATAAAAGCACAATGCTGTTCTAAATTCATTTCTTTCACTGGCTGGTTCCAACATGGACATTGTTCTTAATTGAACATTGTTAAAAGTGCTGTAACGTTTACTTGGTGATTCTGCCGTCGATTACTTTACATAAAGCACATTTCCTAATTCCATGATAGCATGTACAATTACTGAATCATGAAAATATGAGAGTTTCACAAACATAAAGACATCCAAAAATAACATTTAATACAAAAACATTGACCTCAAAACTCAATTGCATTTCACTGTCTTTTTCAGTGTTATGCAGTTAAACATCATAAATTTTCTTCAGAGTGAAGCATTATGATGTTTAATTTAGAGTCATTTCATGCTACTCCAGAAATCTGAATGGGAACTACCAGGTTTCTGTCATCCTTGCACCCCGATGTGGTTTTCTTATCTAGGATACCATGATGATTTCATTCCCTGGGCAGTGCTTGTTTTGGAGTATTATAGGCAATGTGGACTATTATCCTGGTATAACCTGTTGGGTTACTTCCTGAGCAACCTGTCAGGTAAGTGATTTACTTACCTTATTCTTTTGTTCCACTCAGCCTCACTGTACTGCTGGATCCCAAGCCCATACTTCACAGATTCCGATTTCACCCTATCCCCAGCATCAGCTACTCCCTGACCTTGCAACCATTCAAATCTCAGGTCAGCTCTTCCATCTCTCAGAACTCAAACTTATCACCATCCAAACTGTCAGTCTGATTTCCATCCGACCTTCAAAAAACAGCTGGTTCAATTTTCACCCTCCTATCTCATCACTGTCACCATCCAAATTGGTGGGCCCTCCCCTGTCTCTCCAAATTATCAAATAATTTACAATGCTACACCTTCCCCCATCTCCAGTTGACGGTAATATTCAGCGTCTCTCCTCTTGTCACACCTTCACACCAACTGGCTGCTGACCAATTTGAACACAGTCTCCAAAACAATCATTCCAACGCTGGTGCTGTCCCCCAATTAACACATCATTATAGACCTATAGAATCTTCAGCTGGCTGTTAAAATTTACTCCAGTTAGACTGCAAGGGGCAGCAAGTGTTTTGGAAATCCAAAATATTTTTTCGTGTAGTTTAACTACTGTTTTACAAAGTTAGTTACAATCTAGCATTGTTTTGAAATACATGTAATTGCTTAAATCTTTAAGCAGTAACTTATATTTACACACACTGAATAACTGTCTTTTCCCTATTCCAATGTGTGCAGTTCTTTACCATGTTCCAAATCAATGTCTTTCTCAGCTGCTAACTGGTAATGGTAATGACACATATAACATCTCCCTCAGAAATGTGCAAGCTGTTCATTTATGAGCTGTTGAATGACAACCATGAACCCTGGGGCAATTTAAGAGTCGGCAGTTTCCTCCTTCGGAAGCTGAAGTTAAATTGTATCCTTTGCTGATGTTGAGTTATATCAAGTATTTTTACAATCCTATTACAATGTACTTGAACTTATGAGTATGAATGTCAATAGATCAGCATATACATTTGCAATCTGAGGAAACAGCAAACCCACATTGGCAAGTCTTTCTGAGTTTTAAAATTTAACAATATACTTACTTAACCATCCATTGACTATGTATAAGAAGTCACAATTGTAGAAGTATTTCAACATGAAGCAGTTCTCAGTGAGGATGATTTTTTTTAAAAGATACTTAAATAATCTGAAACATAGAAAATTACTTTGTTGCCTGATAAATCTGAAATTTTGATTACTACATTTGGATTCTCATTGTCTGCCAAGCAGGCCCCTCTTCACCATTAACACAAGAAAATGCAATTTTAAGGAAGCACATATTTGAGAAATTGAAGTGTAGTGGTTTACGTAATTGGAACTTTGGTCAATCAAGGGATGTGATAAGTTAAATGTGAAATAATCAGCATACATGGATATGCAGGAAATTCATTTCCATCTGACTCTCTGCTTTCTTAAATATCCCATAATTATTTCTGCATTCAGGTGCAAATGCAGAGGAAATTCCAGGCCATGATATTTTAATTGATGATCTAATTCTTTTGCCTGCATCACAAATTACTAATGCTATCGTTAATACTATCGTATCCTAGTTTAATGATTTGGAAACAATCCAACAATGAGACAGCAATGTTAGCAGAACTCCAGGCATACATAGTTCAAACAGGACAAACCACTGAATTAGAAACATAAACACAAATAGTACATAGTTACTTGGTCATCAAAAGACTGTTTGCCTGAGCTCAATCTTTCCATGTGGCTCAGCTGTTTAAAACTTCTGATTTATACAGATGCATTCATACTGTATATTTGAATTTATTTCAGCTTCACAACGTTAACACATACCTCCATTGTTCATGATGCTAGATATCAAGGTTCCTCATAATAAATGAAGGTACCAAGCATTTATTGCCCATCTCTAGTTGACTTCAAGAGGGCAATGATGAGCTGGCTTCTTGAACTGCTGTAATAAGTTTGGTGAAGGTTCTCCCACGATGCTCTCAAATAGAGAGATCCTACTTCTTGTGCCTTATTCTTGCTTAAAGAGACACTGAACTAAGCAGCATTATGAAAATTTAATCCAAAGAAATTACAAACTTGTTTTTTTCTGGTTTGCGGCTGTCCACATTCCTGCGCTTCGACTATGGTAGATGTTCCTGCTTCAGTCTCATTTAGATGTTTCTTTTGGCCACTCCACAATACTTCTGACTGCATGCAGGGGGATGAAGGTGGCGGGATGAAAATTAATGCAGATAGCGTGTGTGTTGCTGAATAGCTGAAAAGAAGATTCCATCTCCGGCATTGAATTGTTAACCTGCCTGTTTTACAATGCATCAAGGTTAATGTATGTATTTTTATTATTAACCCAACATACAATTGTGCCTGTCCAAATGCTGAGGAGCCACCAAATGGCAAATTCTTGGAAATACTCACATATCATTCCTGAATTACCAGATCCTGAAAATGGGCAGTAAATCATTGGAAAATATTACAATTATGAACCAAGGCATTCTGCAATTATTTCAATGCACTGAAGAAATAAGGAGAGCCCACATTCACTATATTCAAGGAGTAATTTTACTAGTTCATGTTGCCATCAAGGAAGCTACCCACAATTATTGGTATGAAACTCAGGCACCTGCGTATAAAATCACCCCTTCCACCTTCAGCCCTCATTTTATTATATATATGTATATTATATCATTTATAATAGTTAATTTGGAAATATATACACAGCGTAGGTTCTATAGTTATATATAAAAACATTAGTTTATATTGATAAATAATTATAAATATAAACTAATAGACCTGGATTGCAGTTTAATTATTAAATTTGTTTATTAAATAATAAAAGAATTTGACCAATATAAATAAATAACCAATTTGATCAATGTGCAATCCAAAACTACCTATAAACCAACATTTTAATGTAGTTAAAAAGCGTAACAAATCTTTTTATTTAACACCTTTTACCCCATAATAGTCTATTTTATAAAAAAAATCATAATCTATTAAGTCATAGAGCAGTATATAGTAACAAAGCAGTATTAAATAGCCATATAATCTTTTGTGCTGAACAATCATATCCTGTTTCCATTCAGTTTTAACCCAGATGCAAGGAGTGGCTTTTATCTGCAAGACACTGATTTATTCTCTGGACCCAAATGCAGGTACGTAATATGTCAAACTTAACAGCTACTGGTAGGTAGTGCTATCTTATATTAATTTTATTATTCTTCATTTATGATACTTGGAGACCGCCGAATGTTTCCCCAGAGCAGAAAAGCTGAACATTTACACTGACATTCATTTTGCAACTCCTTGCATCTTGTTCATGGTTCCTTTTTTGCTGCTTGGCAGGATATTCTTCCTTTTCACTTTGTTATTGCTCTTCAAACCTGGAGAACATTGGGTGGTTATTTGGTCTGTAGTCTTTGTTCCTGCAATCTCTTTGTTCTTTCTTGAAAGCACTGAAGTTTTTTCCTTGGGCTTTCTTCCTCTCTTCTTCCCAGTGGTGTTTTGCTTCCTCTCTGAATTTGTAACCTTCAGTTCTCTTCTGCTTTTTTGTGATATTTCTGCTGAGGCTCTAAACCAGTTCTGTCAAAGGATATTTTAATCTTTAAATGTTGATTGAGTTTTGAAGTTTGGGAAAACTGCATAGCATAATTGTCACTCCAACTATTTTCAGGATAAAACATGAAATATTTGTGTAGGGGTATACATGTTTGTTACATTTATCTTCTTTTTCAATGCAAATTTTTGAAAGCTTTATTTCTCCTTTGTTTTCCAATATCCCAAGTCATGCAATGAGCAGATAATTTCATGTATTTACCAACACTAGTCTGACTTTGCCAAAACATGTCTAAAACAGCTCTCTCACAATTTTTTTCTCCTGTTGAAGGGCAGGGTTTGCCTTTCACTTAGCAGCCCTCCATAAATGCACAATTTTCATTAATATCTCAGCACTAAAGGGGTCACATGTGGTAATGCTTCAAGGTGTAATTCCAAATAAACTAAACTATTTTAATCTAGTTTAACACAAGACATTTTCCTGCAAACGAAAAGTTAAGCAAAGTATAACTACCCAGTTCAAATATTTGAATTCGTAAGAAATATTGAAGTAATATTCTCTTTGCAAACCACTTAACTATAAAAAGAATATGGTGTAATCACTAGCCTACAATAATGACATATTCACTGATATGCTGTCTGTTTTACTTGTATTGGATTATAAAATACAGCTTGTCATAGCTTTGATATTTATCTTTGAGTACTGTGCATGAATTAGTCTGAAGCAGCTTTTAAAGTATTTTCAAATTCTCAGAAAATGTGTATCAAGCCAAATTAGGTTCCACTGGTTAATTTGAACTAAAATGTGGCATACTTTAACTTTTTATCTCATGCATAGTGGGTGGATTGATAGTGCACTAAGAAAACATAAACTATGTTGTGGTTTGACAGCAAATTTCCATTAGTTTTCATTTTCAGTTCTAAATGTGGCACTTAACCCATTTTCCTGTGATAGGGATTTAAATGTGTTGAAAAGAATAACATTGAAAAGAGACAATTACTCAAAGAAGCTATTCTTGCTAATTCTCATAATGAAATCATGTTAGCTTACAGCTTACCTCGGAATGAGAGTTGTTGATATGGTATTTAACTCCACTTTCTGAGCTAAATTCCTTCTGACAAATCAAGCATCTGTACTTCCCTACTAGATGCTCACCCTGTCATATAAAAACATTTATTAAATCTCAGAACTTGAAAAATAAAGAAATGTCACAAGACTTCACCTCAGGTCTGCATTTAAAAGGCAGATAACTTTGCATTGTAGCTGAGATTTTAGCATTCAAGTTTCCAATAAGGTTTTTATTGGAAAAGGTCATTATTACTAGCATGATGAGAAAATTACCTGTACTGTACTATAGTTTCAAACTATTATGGGAATTTGCAGTTATTTCAAAAATCATAACAACAATGTTCATATGAATACTACTTATGCAGTAAAAATCCTTAAATATTTCACAGAGACGCAAGAATTCATAGAAATAGTACCAAATGAGATAAATTTCAATATGAAGCCACAAATGCTGACTTCAGAAATATGTAATAGGTTTTAGGGAAAATTGAATTGTAAACTATTATTGATGTCTTCATGTGACTAGTGGTAGAGGCCTCATCTTAGAAATGTCCGGAATGCAGAATATAATATGAATGTGGAATTTTAAAAGAACTCTGTTGAAATGGAATCTATGCATCCTTTGAAAACAAACATTGAGTGGGAGATTAGGAAGTGTGAAATAAAAGCAAAAGAGTAGTATTAAACTAAGGTTCCTAAGGAGAAAAATACTGATGCAGAATAACACACACAAAATGCTGGAGGAACTCAGCAGGTCAGGCAGCATCTATGGAAATGAATAAACAGTTGACATTTCGGGCCGAGACCCTTTTTCAGGACTGGAAAGGAAAGGGGAAGACGCCAGAATAAAAAAGGTGGGGTAAGGGGAAGTAGACAGCTAGAAGGTGATAGGTGAAGTCAAGTGGATGGGAACGGTAAAGGGCTAGAGAAGAAGGAATATGAGAGGAGTGTGGCCCATGGGAGAAAGGGAAGAAGGAGGAGCACCAGGGAACGGTGATAGGCAGGTGAGGAGAAGCGGTAAAAGTCTAGAGGGAGGAATAAAACAGGGGAGGGGAGAGGGAAAATTACCAGAAGGAGAAATCGATGCTCATGCCATGAGATTGGAGGTTACCTGGACAAATATGAGATGTTGCTCCTCCATCCTGAGAGTGGCCTTGTCGCGGCAAAAGAGGCGGCCATGGACTGACACGTTGGAATGAGAATGGGGATAGGAACTAAAATAGTTGGCCACAAGGCTGTTATTGAAACAGAGTTCTTGGGTCAAATGTGCCATTTAAACTTCTGTAGTGGTGGACAGTGTGGCTAAAAGATAGCTACCAATACAAAAATCAAACTATTAATAAACTAATACTGCCTGTACATTTGTTGCTTTGCTGCACACCTTACATCACAGAAAGGCCCATTGACATTTGAATATTGGAACTATGCTTGACAAAAGTACAGTGGTTATTTTCATACATCCCATTTAGTTTTTTTGTGCAAGTTACAACATCAGAACAAAAGAATGCCAGAGGAAAATGCAAGCAAAATTGATTCTAATGGTGCATTTACCCTTGTATCAGCGCCAAATGATATTTATTGTCTACTCCCAATTCTATTTCTCCCCCGAGAGTAAGGTCTACACAAATATCCTCACAAGCATTGATAGAGTTACTCCATGCAAGGCTAAGAACCGCAGGAAGTTTAAAATTTCAGAACAAATATACATGTGGTGTGTATATATTTCAGTCAATGGAAAGGTATTGCACAACACAATGGTGCAGATATTCCATGGGAGGGACATATGAACGTCAGTTGCCATAAAGTAAACAACACCTGCTAACTTGGGACTATTGTGGTGATACTTAATTGTGCTTCAGCTAAAAATAACTGGTTTACAAAATGGAAGTAAATGCTCATTATCTATAAGCAAACAGAATTGATAAAAATTTTACTAATTTGGACATACACGCCACCTACTGGTTGTTTAGAAGAGTGGCACCGGTGGACCATACAGAGACATCTAAGGATGTCTACCTGGAGAAGCTGGTCGGAGTCCACCATGTGAAAAATAGGGAAAATGGGTAAAGATGCAAATCAAAAATGAAAATTTTAAATATTATCAATCTAAAATATTAACACTGTTTTTGTCTCCACAGAAGCTAACTTCAGCATTTTCTGTTTTATTTCCAGATTTGTGCAACTGTGTCTTGATTAAAAGATTACTTACATTCTTTTTAACAATTGTTCTGTCTCCCATCTCTTGAAAGATTACCCACTTAATTCAAAAACTGCAACCCATTCAATAGTACATCAATAAGTTAAAATCTGTAAACATTAGATTATCCAGCTGATATCTGAAAACAAACGCTTATTAGTCTATAGGACGAAATGCAGCCAGGTCTCACAAAATATCATCAATATTCATCTGCAAAGGGCATTCTGAATGGTTATACTGGGATCCAAAATCTATGGAAAGAGAAATTGGGCATGTAAAATTCAGTTTGATTTTCTGAAGAGATATGTTGATGCTTTTCAGGTTTTTTTTTGCAGAAGATAGAACTAATGGAAGTTCCAGAAATAGAATGATTATTTTCAATGACATCTTTCAAGCTCCAATGAACATATTTATTTTCCTCCAATTTAAGTGATAGAGAATGTTGCACATACCTGCAATTCTCGTTCTTACTTCTCCAGAACCACCTGGTTTCATGTGTGCTAGGTTTATAATTAAGCTCCACTTTAGTGCTTTGTGTAGGTTTCTTACTTTGCATACATTAGAATCAACTACTTGATTATAATATGCAATGGAGCCCAAATGAACATGTTCAAACAACTGGATTGCATATCAGTCAAATAAGTTTATGTTCAACTGACCTTAGTGCACGTTGCTAGATGAGCTTTTAGTCCAGAAAAACTTGAGTAAATTGCTTCACAATGCTGAAACAAAGAATATGCAAGTGAGTTGCCTTTTAATTTACTGCAACTGCAATGAGTTGAGGAGAAAACAGTAAGTGAGAAGGTAAAATCAGGATCAGAGTAGGGGATACTTTTGCCGTTGTCTGTTCTAACAGTAGTTAGATCTCATTGAAACGGATTGAATGTTGAAAGGCCTTGATAGACTGGATGTGGAGAAGATGTTTACTATGGTGGGGGAGGGGTGTGGTCTAAGACGAGAGGACACAGCTCAGAATGGAGGGAGGTCCATTCAGAGCAGAGATGAGGAGGAATTTATTTAGCCAGAGACAGGTGAATTTGTGGAATTCATTGCCACAGCCAGCTGTGGAGGCCAAGTCATTGGATATATTTAAAGCAGAATTTGATAGATTCTTGATTAGTCAAGTCATGAAGGGATACAGGGAGAATGCCGGAGAATGGAGCTGAGGGGGATTTGGATTAGCTACGATGAAATGGCAGAGCAGACTTGATGGGCCAAATGGCCTAATGCTGCTCCTATATCTTATGATCTTATGGTCTAGTTCAAATAATGAACAAAGCAGCATTTTGACAGTTAATGGCAACAGACAACTCACACACCAAGTGTGATTGCCCTAATTGTTCCTCAAGGGAGCTGAACGAACTGAAAGTAGTCAACCACATTGCTGTAGATCTGAGGTCAAGCAAGAAAAGGGATTTCTCTTCTCTGAAAGACATAGCAAGTCTGTTCGATCTTCGTAATAATTCAGTAATTAATGGTTATTCTTTTTGACGTAGCCCTTAATTTAAATTCCTTAGCTACCATAGTTTGATTTAAATTCCTATACTGTATCCAGATCAATAGTCGAGTCCTCTAAATAGCTGTCCAGTAATTTACCTGCTTTGCTGCCATTCTCCTTATCTAGTAGACTAGACTATCCTTTGTTCTAGATAGGAATGTTAAAAAACAGGAATATTCAAACATTCTTGTACAATTCAAGATTCTGGGAAAAAGACCTTATCTTTACATAGCACAAGTAGAGCTATAATAAAATTTTAAGATGGATGTTGCCTAAAATGTCACTTTGAATACTGATTCTTCATGTGCATTTTTCATACAGTCGGTTGCTTCCAATATTATTGAAATATATTCCAATGTAACCTGACTATTGCTTATAACCTTTTTAGATTGATGGGTAAGACAATGCTTATACTGATGGATAATTTTTGACAGAATTAAATTTGTACGCACACTGGCAGAATAGGATATTGTTTAGATAAAATAACAATGGCACACACTCTGAATATGATCATGAGATAAAACTATAATATCCCACCACTGGTTAAGAGAAGCATGAAAAGATTGTGATGTTTCCCTTGTACTTAGAGCTATTTGTGGTTCTAAAATATGCAAAACTTTTAATGGTAAATAGCAAAAATGTTAATAGCAAAAAACATTAATAAGTGGTATATACTTGAAGTGATCAAGGGAAGAATTACAGATAAAAATCCAGTATTTTTCAGCCAAAACATTATTAGAAATTGTAAGGTTAAACAGGTGGTCACTTAAGACACAGACTTTCGAGAGAATTTTAACTTCTTATGTTCACCTCTGACAGGAAAGTTGTACGATTGAAATTAAAATGGTACGTGAAATGATCCTACCAAAATTCTAATTTGTTCCCACCACCACATTTACGTTAAAAAGACTGAAATAAGAAAGGAATTGTCCCTGCCCAGGACCTTATTTAAACATCATGTTATTTTTTGAAACATGCTAATTTAACCAATGCTGCAACTAAAATTCACACTGCTTCAGGCTCAGTCCTGGACCACAAGAACTTTTGACAGTTTTTTGAAAAATGAAAGTTAATTCTGAGTTGCACAGCGCTAGGGGTTCTTTCTGATCCCACAATAATTCATTGGCCTCCTGTGCTGGAGAAATTGCCCAATTTTGCAAATTCTCCTTTCATTTGCCTTTTTGTTGTGCTTCCAGGTAATTTCAGAGGTTTCTGGTAACTCTACACAAAGTAAATTGCAGAAGTGATGGTCTTAATATCTACGTGGCCAGAGACAGGGCGAGCAAGTAACAATGGTGTTGAGGTCAGTATAGATCAGCCATGCACATACATGAATGGTTAGGCAGAACTGAAAGACCTGGTGGACGATTGCTTCTATTTTCTCATGTCCAGACATGAAGATAGAACAAAAATCAGCGTGGGTCAGCAAAGAAAGAAACAACAGAGAGACTTGGCAAAGAATAAAGTAAGTTATAAATTAAATGAGATTGGAAGACAGAAAGCGAAAATAGAGAGCATCCATAGATCTAAGGCTGCCAAACACATAAAAGATTGGAAGCCTGAAGCAGGGATGTATATGGGACAAGTGTTCCCATATATAGTGCCTTGTAAAAATATTCAGCTCCCAATCCTTGTTCACATAAATGAGTATTGCTACCAAGGATTTTGATCAACTTAACTGAGAATTTTTATTTGTGAATCACGTGCTCCTTTTTTCACAGTAGAGCCCTAAAACAGGGAAAATTGTAAAGCATGAAAAACTAAAAATTCAAAAACTTAAATGTCAGCAGTTCAAAGGCATTCTTCCCCCTTTGTTCAGTATTTTGTTGAACCATCTCTCGCAGCTATTACAACCAGTAGTCTTTTTGGTTAAGTCTCTATTAGCTTTGTACAACGTGATGCAACAAGATTTGCTCATTCCTCCTTGCAAAATTGCTCAAGCTGTGCCAGGTTAGTTAGGAAGCAATGGTGGAAAGCAATCTTAAGGACTTGCCAGAGATGTTTGATGAGGTTAAGAAAAGAACTCTTGACTGGGCCATTCAAGAATATCAATTTTCTTCATTTGAAACCACTCCATGGTTGCGCTGGCACTGTTCTTTGAGTCGTTGTCTTGTTGAAAGATGAACTTCCTCCCCAGATTAAGCTTTCTAGCAAAGGCTAGCAGGTTTTTTTTTATCCTGGATCTCTCTGTATTTAGAAGCATTCACCTTCCCATTAACCCTGCAGCTGAAAAGCTTTCCTATAGCATGATGCTACCCCCACCATAATTTATAATAGGGATGGTTTTAACTGGTTGATGTGTAGTATTAGATTTACACCACACGTACCACTTAGTGTTGAGGTCAAAATGTTCAACTTTAGTCTCATCCGACCACAAGAGCTTCTTCCACATCTTCACAGTATTTTCCAAGGGTTGGTTTGCAAAATTTTTACGGAAATGGATATATTTTTTAAACCAGGTATTCTTCCTTACCAATCTTCCGTAAGTACCCTTTTTGTGCAAGGCCTTAGAGATTGTGGAGCCATGAACTTCATCTCTAGTTGCGGCCACTGACTTCTGCAATTCACTTAGAATGACTGTTGGCATCACAGTAGCCTCCCTTACAAGTGCCATTCTTCTCCGGTGAGGGGTGGCTTGACCTAGGTAGTATGGCAGTGGTTTCATGTCATTTCCACTTTTTCCATGAAGGACTGCACTGAGCTCTGAGATATGTTCAATATCTTTGAGAAGGTCTTATACCCTTCCCCAGATCTGTGCTTCTTTATTATCATTTCTCTGACTTGAATTGAATGCTCTTTTGTTTTCACTTTGGTTTGATTTCTTGGAAATCTACCATACTTAAAGATAGTGGGGAGTACTTATTCAAGTGATCCTCCAATTTTCTACATCAACAAATTGGGTGAGTTGGTAAGGTAATATAGAGTATTGCACGTGAGGAAATTCAACACAGTAATTACAATGGGGATTAATACTTTTTCAGCCTCATAATTTTGAATTTAATTATTAGTAAACTGCTGACAGGTATTGGATTTTCCTTTTGATTTGACATGATGCACAATGTTTTGTAGATTAACTCAAAAAAACCTGACTTCAAATGAGACAGTAAAATGTAAAAATAGTTGAGTGAGCTGAATATTTTTTTCAAGGCACTGTAGAAGATGGTCTTTATAATGGGAAAAATACAGGTGGTCTTTATAATGAGAAAAATACAGGGTTGGAATATTAACTACAGATTGAAGACAATTAGGAAATGCTTTGAGGGAATGAGACAGGCCAAATCTCAGAAGTTTGTGTAGGGGAACACTTGGCATCCAGTAATCACAATCCTATTAGTTTCAAAGTAAATATGCTAAAAGATAGGTCTGGCCCATAGGTTGAGATGATAAATTTGAGAAAGACCAATTTTGATGGTATCAAAAAGGATTTGGCAAGTGTGGGTTGTCACTGGCTGATTTCTGGCAAAGGTGTACTTGGTAGGTGGGAGGCCTTCAAAAGTGAAATTTTGAGAGTACAAAGCTTGTGTGTGCCTGTTAGAATAAAAGGTAAGGATAACAAATGTGGGGAACCTTGGTTTTCAAGAGATATTGAGGCTCTGGTTAAGAAAAAAAGGAGGGTCATTGCAGGTATACCCAGTTAGGGACAAATGAGGTACTGATGGAACGTAAGAAATGCAAAGGAACACTTAAGAAAGAAATCAGGTGGGCTAAAAGAAAGTATGAGGTTGCTGTAGCAGACAGGGTGAAGGAGAATCCTAAGGATACAGTTAATTACAGGGAACGACTACGACCAAGAGCTGGGATAAGAGGCTCTGAGTGTCCAGTGTGATGGTCTGGGAGAGCGTTTTCCAGCATTAAAGGTTTACGAGTCCACCAAGCAAAGTTGAAGTGCTATTCCATCCCAGTGGATGAAGATGAGATTACCTCACCAAGCACAGATGATGTGGTCTTTTCAACCACTCATTCACAAGCCACAGCGATTCGCTCTGAAGAGAGTCATAGAACATAGAATAGTACAGCACAGTACAGGCCCTTCGGCCACAATGTTGTGCCAACCCTCAAATCCTGCCTCCCATATAAGCCCCCACCTTAAATTCCCCCATATACCTGTCTAGTAGTCTCTTAAACTTCACTAGTGTATCTGCCTCCACCACTGACTCAGGCAGTGCATTCCATGCACCAACCACTCTCTGAGTAAAAAACCTTCCTCTAATATCCCCCTTGAACTTCCCACCCTTACCTTAAAGCCATGTCCTCTTCTATTGACCAGTGGTGCCCTGGGGAAGAGGCGCTGGCTATCCACTCTATCTATTCCTCTTATTATCTTGTACACCTCTATCATAGAAACATAGAAACATAGAAAATAGGTGCAGGAGTAGGCCATTCCGCCCTTCGAGCCTGCACCGCCATTCAGTATGATCATGGCTGATCATCCAACTCAGAACCCTGTACCAGCCTTCCCCCCATACTCCCTAATCCCTTTAGCCACAAGGGCCATATCTAACTCCCTCTGTCTCCTCTCATCCTCCTTCTCTCCAAAGAGTAAAGCCCTAGCTCCCTTAATCTCTGACCATAATCCATACTTTCTAAACCAGGCAGCATCCTGGTAAATCTCCTCTGTACCCTTTCCAATGCTTCCACATCCTTCCTATAGTGAGATGACCAGAACTGGACACATTACTCCAAGTGTGGCCTAACCAGAGTTTTACAGAGCTGCATCGTGGCTCTTAAACTCTATCCCTCGACTTATGAAAGCTAACACCCCATAAGCTTTAATTACCCTATCCACCTGTGAGGCAACTTTCAGGGATCTGTGGACATGTACCCTGAGATCCCTCTGCTCCTCCACACTACCAAGTATCCTGCCATTTATTTTGTACTCTGCCTTGGAGCTTGTCCTTCCAAAGTGTACCACCTCACACTTCTCCGGGTTGAACTCTATCTGCCACTTCTCAGCCCACTTCTGCAACCTATCAATGTCTCTCTGCAATCTTTGACAATCCTCTACACTACCTACAACACCACCAACCTTTGTGTCGTCTGCAAACTTGCCAACCCACCCTTCTACCCCCACATTCAGGTCATTAATAAAAATCGTGAAAAGTTGAGGTCCCAGAACAGATCCTTGTGGGACACCACTAGTCACAATCCTCCAATATGAATGTACTCCCTCCACCACCACCCTCTGCCTTCTGCAGGCAAGCCAATTCTGAATCCACCTGGCCAAACTTCCCTGGATACCATGCCTTCTAACTTTCTGAATAAGCCTACTGTGTGGAACTTTGTCAAATGCCTTACTAAAATCCATATAGATCACATCCACTGCACTACCCTCATCTATATGCCTGGTC
The DNA here is from genome assembly GCF_963921235.1 of Mobula hypostoma. Lineage (NCBI taxonomy): Eukaryota > Metazoa > Chordata > Chondrichthyes > Myliobatiformes > Myliobatidae > Mobula > Mobula hypostoma. The sequence continues at coordinate 198,633,165 of NC_086098.1, forward strand.
ACCTCCTCAAAGAACTCCATCAGGCTTGTTAGACACGATCTGCCCTTCACAAAGCCATGCTGGCTGTCCCTGATCAGACCATGATTCTCTAAATGCCTATAGATCCTATCTCTAAGAATCTTTTCCGACAGCTTTCCCACCACAGACATAAGGCTCACTGGTCTATAATTACCAGGACTATCCCTACTACCTTTTTTGAACAAGGGGACAACATTCACCTCCCTCCAATCCTCCGGTACCATTCCTGTGGACAACGAGGACATAAAGATCCTAGCCAGAGGCTCAGCAATCTCTTCTCTTGCCTCGTGGAGCAGCCTGGGGAATATTCCGTCAGGCCCCGGGGACTTATCTGTCCTAATGTATTTTAACAACTCCAGCACCTGCTCTCCCTTAATATCAACATGCTCCAGAACATCAACCTCACTCATATTGTCCTCACCATCATCAAGTTCTCTCTGATTGGTGAATACCGAAGAGAAGTATTCATTGAGGACCTCGCTCACTTCCACAGCCTCCAGGCACATCTTCCCACCTTTATCTCTAATCGGTCCTACCTTCACTCCTGTCATCCTTTTTTTCTTCACATAATTGAAGAATGCCTTGGGGTTTTCCTTTACCCTACTCGCCAAGGCCTTCTCATGTCCCCTTCTTGCTCTTCTCAGCCCCTTCTTAAGCTCCTTTCTTGCTTCCCTATCTTCCTCAATAGACCCATCTGATCCTTGCTTCCTGAACCTCATGTATGCTGCCTTCTTCCACCTGACTAGATTTTCCACCTCACTTGTCACCCATGGTTCCTTCACCCTACCATTCTTTATCTTCCTCACCGGGACAAATTTACCCCTAACATCCCGCAAGAGATCTCTAAGCATCGACCACATGTCCATAGTACATTTCCCTGCAAAAACATCATCCCAACTCACACCCGCAAGTTCTAGCCTTATAGGCTCATAATTTGCCTTTCCACAATTAAAAGTTTTCCTGTCCTGTCTGATTCTATCCTTTTCCATGATAATGCTAAAGGCCAGGGAACGGTGGTCACTGTCCCCCAGATGCTCAACCACTGAGAGATCTGTGACCTGACCCGGTTCATTTCCTTGTACTAGATCTAGTATGGCATTCCCCCTGGTCGGCCTGTCCACATACTGTGACAGGAATCCGTCCTGGACACACTTAACAAACTCTGCCCCATCTAAACCCTTGGAACAAATCAGGTGCCAATCAATATTAGGGAAGTTAAAGTCACCCATGATAACAACCCTGTTATTTTTGCACCTTTCCAAAATCTGCCTCCCAATCTGCTCCTCTGTATCTCTGCTGCTACCAGGGGGCCTATAGAATACCCCCAATAGAGTAACTGCTCCCTTCCTGTTCCTGACTTCCACCCATACTGACTCAAAAGAGGATCCTGTTACATTACCCACCCTTTCTGTAGCTATAATAGTATCCCTGACCAGTAATGCCACCCCTCCTCCCCTTTTTCTGCCCTCTCTATCCCTTTTAAAGCAATGAAATCCAGGAATATTGAGAATCCATTCCTGCCCTGGTGCCAGCCAAGTCTGTGTAATGGCCACTACATTATAATTCCACGTATGTATCCAAGCTCTTAGTTCATCACCTTTGTTCCTGATGCTTCTTGCATTGAGGTACACATATTTCAGCCCTTCTACCTTACTGTCTTTACACTGTTTATTCTGCTTCTTTTTCTTCAAAGCCTCTCTATATGTTAGATCTGGCTTTACTCCATGCACTTCTTTCACTGCTGTATCACTCTGGGTCCCATCCCCCTCGCAAATTAGTTTAAACCCTCCAGAACCATGCTAGCAAAACTACCTGCAAGGATATTCCCCCCTCCCCCCCCCCCCGAGTTCAGGTGCAACCCATCCAATCTGTAAAGGTCCCACCTTCCCCAGAAGAGATCCCAGTGATCTAAAAATCTAAAACCCTGCACCCTGCACCAACTCCTCAGCTACGCATTCAGCTGCCATCTCCTCCAATTCTTACCATCACTGTTACGTAGCACTGGCAGCAATCCTGACAACGCCACCCTTGAGGTCCTGTTCTTCAGCCTTCTGCCTCGTTCCCGAAACTCACACTTCAGGACCTCATCCCTCTTCCTGCCTATGTCGTTGGTCCCAACATGTATCACAACTTCTGGTTGCTTTCCCTCTCGTACCAGGATGTCGTGCACCCGGTCAGAGACATCCCGGACCCTGGCACCCAGGAGGCAACAAACCATGCGGGTGTCTTTCTCACGTCCACAAAACCTCCTGTCTGCTCCCCTGACTATAGAGTCTCCAATAATGACAGCTCTCCTCTTCTCCGTCCCACCCTTCTGCACCACAGGGTCAAACTCAATGCCAGAGGCCCTGCCACCGTGGCTCACACCTAGTCGGTCGTCCCCGCCAACAGCATCCAGGACGGTAAACTTATTATTCAGGGGAATGGCTACAGGGGTGCTCTGCACTACTTGTCTGCTCACTTTCGCTTTCCCCCCTCTGACTGTCACCCAACAACCTGCTTCCGACAGCCTAGGTGTGACTACCTCCCTGTAGCTCTCATCTATGACTGCCTCATTCTCCCTTATGAGTCGAAGGTCATCCAGCTGCTGCTCCAGATTCCTTACACGGTCTTCCAGATCGCCCAGCCGTATGCTCTTCTGGCAGATGTGACTCTGTGGGAGAGGGGCGTTCCCCCAAGACTGCCATATCTCACATGAGAGGCACATCACCATCTCAGGAGACATTGTAAAAACTAACTGTGAGCTAGCTTGTCCTCTGCCTCTTCACGTTGAAGCTTCTCGAGTCAAAGCCTCAAAGCTCCACTCCTTCACTGGCCCACTCACGCTCTGGCCGCTTTCCACTGGCCGCTTCGCTTGAGCTATCCCTCTATTTATCTGTTTGAGCTTTTCAAAATGTTTGGTCACCTGACCTCGACTGCCCAATCAGCTGCTTTCTGCTGAGTCTGAGCTGTTCAAATCTTGATCGTCTAATCAACAGCTTTCTGCTGATCTATTCAAATCTTGATCGACTTGATTGCACAGACCAACAGCCAAAACTGCCAGAATCTCTCGAGTCAAAGCCTCAAAGCTCCACTCCTTCACTGGCCCACTCACACACTGGCCGCTTCGCTTGAGCTATCCCATACTCCAGGTCAGACGAGAGATAACCCAGGTCAGGTTTCAGACCACAGTACCCAGGTAGATCCTTCGCATGATAGCGGTGGTGTGGAGGTAGAGAAGAAGAGGAAGGTCAGCAATGGCAGATGAGAAGGCTTGGCGTGTATTTGATGATGAGGATATCAGTATGATGTTGGAGAACACTTTCAGGAGAACATCAAAGAGAAAGTTTAACCAATTTCCCCTGGGATCAATAAAGTATGACTATGACTATGACTAGGAAGTGATGGGCGATATGATTTACGATGTTGGAAAGTACAGGTTTGGTTTGGTTGAGTTGAAGAAAGCAAAGCCTACTCAGCAACCAAGCAGGTGCCTGAAGGAGATTAGTAGGTTGAGGAGAGAGCTTAGATCATTGAGACAGAGGTGGTAGGTAGCAAGTGAGGGTGACAAGCCAGGGCTTGCTGATCTCCAAGAGCATTTTCGAATAAAGTTAGCATCACTTCGTTGTGCAGGGTCACAACATAAAAAGAGAAAGAAGAGAGAGAAGGCAAGAAAGTCATTCTTTGAGAACCCTCACGAGTTCACAAATAAACTGTTTGGACAACGTAAGAGCGGGCAGCTTAACATCTCTCAACAAGAACTTGAGGATCACCTGGCAAGCACTTACTCTAACGAACAGCGGGAGGCTCCTTTGCTTGACATTTCAGGGCTTGTGAAGCCTACTGAGCCAGGAGTGAAGTTCGATCTGTCAGAACCCAAATTGGCAGAAGTTGAACGGTTCAACAGAAAGACAAGGTCAGGCTCAGTGCCAGGACCTAATGGAGTGCCGTATAAGGTGTTCAAGAAGTGTGAACAGCTGAGGAAATACTTGTGGAGATTGTTAAAGGTGGTGTGGAGACAAGGTGTTGTTCCTTTGTCATGGAGTGAGGCTGAAGGAGTATACATCCCGAAGGAAGAGAATTCTTCTACATTGAATCAGTTCCGACCAATTTCACTCCTGAATGTAGAGGGGAAGATTATGTTTGGCATTCTGGCAGAAAAAAATATCTTCATTTGTGATCGAGAATGGATTAGTAAATACATCTGTGCAGAAGGCAGGAGTACCAGGCTTCCCAGGATGCCTTGAACATTCTAGTATGATATGGCATACCATCCAGGAATCAAAAAAGTTGAAAAGAAATCTGGCTGTAGTTTGGCTTGATCTGGCAAATGCGTATGGTTCTGTTCCCAATGTCCTGAATGAGATTGCGATGGAATTCCTATGGATTCCTGCTAAGGTGAGGAACTTTGTTATGCAGTACTACAACGATTTCCAGAAACAACAGGAATTCTGCAGATGCTGGAAATTCAAGCAACACACATCAAAGTTGCTGGTGAACGCAGCAGGCCAAGCAGCATCTCTAGGAAGAGGCACAGTCGACGTTTCAGGCCGAGACCCTTCGTCAGGACTATCTGAAGGAAGAGTGAGTAAGGGATTTGAAAGTTAGAGGGGGAGAGGAAGATCCAAAATGATAGCAGAGGACAGGAGGGGGAGGGATGGAGCCAAGAGCTGGACATGTGATAGGCAAAAGTGATACGAGAGGATCATGGGACAGGAGGTCCAGGAAGAAAGACGGGGCGGGGGTAGGATGGGCACAAGGGGTATATTCAGAGGGACAGAGGGAGATAAAGGAGAGTGAGAGAAAGAATGTGTGTATAAAAATAAGTAACAGATGGGGTACGAGGGGGAGGTGGGGCATTAGCAGAAGTTAGAGAAGTCGATGTTCATGCCATCAGGTTGGAGGCTACCCAGACGGAATATAAGGTGTTGTTCCTCCAACCTGAGTGTGGCTTCATCTTTACAGTAGAGGAGGCCGTGGATAGACATGTCAGAATGGGAATGGGATGTGGAATTTCCGGATGAGGTTTTCCACTCAGCAGTTTACAACTAGGTGGCAGAGCTTGGATGTTGGAATCCCAATGGGATGTGCAATTTCACCCATCCTTTTTGTGTTAGCCATGGAGGTTATTGTAAGGGCTGCAGAATCAGTGGGACTAAGTGTCGCACTTGATGGCAGAGAGGAGTTACCACCAATACAAGCGTTCATGGATGATCTTACCCTTTTGGGTCCCAGCATGGAGGCAGTGGAAAACGTACTATCTAGACTCGAGGAGCTAATGGATTGGGGAAAAATGAAGTTCAAGACCAAGAAGTCAAGGAGCCTTGTTCTTAGGAGAGGAAAGCTGGTTGACTTTCATTTTACCCTTCGTGGAGAGGAGATTCCATCCATTCAGGACCAACCAGTTAAGAGCCTCGGGTGATGGTACACAGAGGAGCTGAGAGACACCAAGAGGGTTCAAGAGACAGCAGAACAGATCAGCAGAGGTCTGATGTCTGTTGACGAGTGTGGCTTGCCTGGCAAGTTGAAGTTGTGGTGCTTGCAGTATGCACTGATGCCACGGATAATGTGGCCACTAACTGTCTATGAAGTAGCAATGTCCCATGTTGAGGCAATGGAACGGAAGGTCAACAAGTATGTGAAGAAGTGGCTTGGAGTACCGAGCAGCCTCACCAATGTTGCAATCCACAGTAGCCAGACAAAGCTTACCATCCCAGTGCAATCCCTTGTTGCGGAGGTCAAGGTAGCCAAGGTAAGATCATTCTTGATGCTTCGAGACTCAAAAGACCCTGTCATCAAGAACACCCAGTCAGATGTGAGATCAGGCAGGAAGTGGTCAGCCCATGTAGTTGATGAGGCTGAGTCTAGATTGAAGCACAAGGAGACGGTTGGGGCTATCCAGCTAGGCTGCCAGGGACTTGGATGGACAACCCACAAGTGGTGGTCATCTTCTCTGGGTAAGGACCGCCTTGAGCCTGTAACACAAGAAATATGAGAGGTAGAAGAGGAGAAGAGGTTAACTAAAACAGCTGGCCTGGCCAAACAAGGGGCTTGGACCCGGTGGGAAAGTGTTGAACAACAATATTTACCTTGGAATGTTCTGTGGCAGATGGAACCGCTCTGCATTTCTTTTCTATGCAGAGCAGCGTACGATCTGCTCCCAACACCTGCCAACCTCAGCACCTGGTATGAAGATAAGATAGACAGGTGTGCTGCTTGTGGCGAGAAGGGAACACTTCAACATATCTTGAGTGCATGCAGAGTCAATCTTTCCAGCGGCAGGTACACTTGGAGACATAACAACGTTCTCAAAGTTGTAACAGAAGCGGTTGAGCAGAGAGTACTGCAGCACAACTTATCTCATGCCCCATGCTGCACAGAACATCACATATCATTTGTGAAAGAAGGCTCCAAGTCAAGGGTGTACAGCGCAGGCTCACGATCAAGCATACTTTCTTCAGCCAATGATTGGTGTGTCAATGCTGACCTGGACGGGAAAGGCAGTTTCCCGGAGCAAATAGCTTTCACAACATTGAGTCCAGATATAATCGTATGGTCTAACACCAGTAGAGAAGTGGTTATTGGTGAACTCACAGTCCCCTGGGAAGACAACATCGATGAAGCCCATGAGCGCAAGTTAACCAAGTATGCAGAATTAAGATCAGAGTTCAGAGACAGAGGGTGGAAGGTCTCATGCCAGCCATTCGAAGTAGGCTGCCTTGGGTTTATTGCGTTCACTCTCCAGAAGTGGCTGCCTGACCTTGGCTTCACTAGAAGAGAGATCAAGTCAACCAGCAGGGCTGTAGCTGAGGCAGCAGAGAAAGGATCAGCATGGGTATGGACCAAGTATGTCCAGAGGGGGAGATAGTCAGACAGTGTATACATCTTTTGCAAACCCTTCAGTAGTTGAATAGACACCTGAAGAGCAGACTATCTGTTGGATGGAAGTGATCAACAACTCTGATAGAGGCAGATGCCAAGTTTTTAAGCTCACCAGTGGGAGGTGGTGCTTTAGCACTGCTGGCCCACCACCTTGAGGGAGTCTTGATCATAAGTGTGCCGAAACTCCTGAAGACAGGTAGCAGATCAACTGATGATCCCACTGGTGATAGCACATGACAGTTAACATCTTAGTCCACGTGTATTCTGTAACTCAGGGATTCTACAAATACGTTAAGGGTAAAAGAATTACAAGGGACAAAATTATTCCTCTGGAAGATCAGAATGGTAATCCATGTGTAGATCCAAAAAAGGTTGGTGAGATCTGAAATGAATTTTTTTTTGCATTTGTATTCACTCAGGAGATGGTCACAGAGTCTATAGACGTAAGGCAAAGCAGCATCAACTTCATAGACCTTATACAGATTACAGAGGAGGTGGCGTTTGCTGTCCTGAGGCAAATTAGGGCGGATAAATTCCCAGGGCCTAACAAGGTGTTCCCTCAGACCCTGCGGGAGGCAAGTGCAGAAATTGCTGGGGCCCTAGCTGAAATATTTAAATCATCCTTAGTGACAGGTGAGTACCAGAGGATTGGAGGATAGCTATTTAAAAAAGGCGCTAAAAAAAACAAGGAAATTATAGGTCAGGTAGTGGGAAAGTTACTGGAAGGTATTCTAAGGGACTGGATATACAAGTATTTGGATAAGCAAGGAATGATTACGGATAGTCAATATGGCTTTGTGCATGGTAGGTCAAGTCTAAGCAATCTTACAGAGTTTTTTGAGGAAGTTACCAGGAAAGTAGATGAAGGCAATGCAGTGGACGTTGTCTGCATGAACTTTAACCAAATTTCCAAACTTTTGGTTGCCCTGGCAGATTGTTTACCATGGTTAAGCAGTTTCATGGCTGGTTGTCAGCCCGTGCGCTCGATGATGATGAATGCTCTGTTGCTTTCTCAGTCACAAATGGGGTCAAGCAGGGACACGTGCTGGTTCCCGCCCTCGTCAGCATGATGCTCAGTGCGATGTTGACTGGTGCATTCCACAGCAGCGAATCTGGAATCCACATCAAATACAGGAAGGATGGCAAGATGTTCAATCTGTGCAGGCTTCAAGCTGTTACTAAGGTCACAGAGATCTTGCTGAGACACTTCCTATTCGCCGGTGACTGTGCTCTTAATGCAAGCTCTGAGTACGACATGCAGGACGTCATTGACAAATTTTCCACTGCATGTGATAACTTCGGTCGTCTCACCATCATGCCCCAGGCAGCCGCAGATCATTCCCCTCTGTGGAGCTATCCATCTCAGTGACCGACCAGCTGCTCCAGTCGGTCAACAAGTTCACGTATCTTGGCAGCACCCTCTCAAAGCAGTTTACATTGACGATGAGGTCAGCTGCAGGTTCGCCAAGACTAGTGCCAATTTTGGGAGACTACATAACACTGTCTGGGGGTGAAGGGGAATTACTATGAAGACCAAGCTGAAAGTCTACCATGCTGTCATCCTACCCACCCTCCTCTACGCGTGTGACAAGTGGATGGTGAGACATGCGTGTAGACTGAACCACTTCCACTCATCATGCCTGTGAAAGATCATGCAAACCAATTGGCAAGACAGAATTCCTGACGGGGAAGTGCTGTCTGCAGCAGACATGCCCACCGTCCACACATTGCTGATGAAACAGGTGGGCAGGCCACATCATCAGAATGTCAGATGATTGCCTCGCCAAGCAGATGTTCTCTGGGAAACTGTCCACAGGGAAGCGCTCTCCTGGTGGTCAGCGAAAACGATTCAAGGACACACTCAAGACTTCACTCAAGGCCCTTGAGGTTGATCACATTTCCTGGGAACATGTAGCCTTGAATCTCTCATCCTGGCACAGACCTCTCGATAAAGGTGGCATCAAAGCTGAAAAGAAGTGCAATGCTGAAGCAAGAAGGAAATGACAACCGCGGAAAGAACAAGCAGCAGGCACTTCAACTACAGAGCCTTCACATTCTTGCCCCACATCTGGGAGGTACTTCCTAGCCTGGATTGGACTCATCAGCCACCTTCAGACACACAAATAACAACCACACCCACCCAAGGATGTCAGCGGTCTCATCGCTCGCGATGAACATGCACACACATGGACTTTAGCAAGGCATTTGATAAGGTCCCACATGGGAGGTTGGTCAAGAAGGTTCAGTCGCTTGGCATTCAAGATGAGGCACTAAATTGAATTTGACATTAGCTTTGTAGGAGAAGACAGAGAGTGGTAGTAGATGGTTGCATCTCAGACTGGAGGCCCGTGAATAGTGGAGTCTCACAGGGATCAGTGCTGGATCCATTAGTGTTTATCATCTATGTCAACGATCTGGATGATAATGTGGTAAATTGGATCAGGAATTTTGCAGATGACACCAAGATTAGGGATGTACTGGACAGCGAGGAAGGCTATCATTGCCTGCAGGGGGATCTGGATCAACAGGAAAAATGGCAGATGAAATTCAATGCAGACAAGTGTGAGGTGTTGCACGACGGTAGGACCAACCAGGGTAAGTCTTACACAGTGAACGGTAGGGCAGTGAGCAGTACGGTGGAGCAAAGGAATCTCAAAATACAGGTCTATAATACATTGAAAGTAACGTCACAGGTAGACTGTGTTTTTGGCACATTGGCCTTCATAAATCAAAGTATTGAGCACAGGAGATGTGACGTTATGTTGAAGTTGTTTGTGACATTGGTAAGGCCCAATTTGGCGTATTGTGTGCAGTTTTGGTCACCTACCTACAGGATGGATATAAGTAAAGTTGAAAGAATACAGAGAAAACTCACAAGGATGTTGCTGGGTCTGGAGGACCTGAGTTATAAAGAAAGACTGAAAAGGTTAGGACTTCATTCCCAGGAACGTAGAAGATTGAGAGAAGATTAGATAGAGGTATCCTCAATTATAACTGGTATAGAGAAGGTAAATGTAAGCAAGCTTTTTCCACTGAGGTCTGGTGGAACCACAACCAGAGACCATGGGTGAAAGGTGAAAAGTTTACAGGGAACATGAGGGGAAATTTCTTCACTCAGAGGGTCATGAGAGTGTGGAACAAGCTGCCAGCACAAGTGCTGCATCCTAGATCGATTTCAATGTTTAAGCAAAGTTTGGATAGGTATATGGATGGCAGGGATATGGAGGGCTACGGTCCCAGTGTAGGTTGATGGGAGTAGGCAGGTTACATGGTTTGGCACAGACTAGGTGGGCCGAAGACCCTTCTTCTGTGCTGTACTTTTCTATGACTCTATGACAATACAGGATGTATTTATGGTCCAATAAAGCCAGGGTTGCAGATGGAGTTACTGATGAATTTGCAAACTCTGTAACACGGACCAAAGGTATTGACATCAGTCTTCCAGGTGGTTGAGCTGTGAGAAATTTCTACATGATATGCTTCAAATTATTTATTCACAACAGTTTTAAAAGTGAGTGGCTGAGGAAAATAATCAACTGGAGTAGGAGTTAAGATTGGAAGGATGGTTGAAGTTTGATGGAAAATTGATCAAAGCCTTGATGAACGTGAATACACCAAAAGATATTCAAAAAGGAAATATTAACCTGAACACAACATACAAAATTGCACTAGTGATGGAAATAACAAATATAAAATTAATGCTTACATTATTTGGGCAGCAGATCTGACCATTTTCTTTGACCTCGTTTTTCCAGCTTTCCAGTTGTAGGGGGTTGAATGTTGGGAATCCAGGACGAGTATACTTAAGCTGCAACAAAGTGATTACAACAACTTATGCATTAGGTTTCTTGGTTAAATATTATTCATCCCTATTACTCATACAGCAAATTGTGATGCCGTGTGATTACGAGAGCACAAGACAAATGGAATTAATATCATACAAGATGTTGCAATTGCAGGCTCCTCCACTTGGCACACCTGACCACAACTCCTTTCTCCAAATGTTTGCTATTACTTTTTCCAGCAGACTAAAAACAACATGCATATTTTGCACTCCAAGACTTCATAGTGTATATTTCTAAAATGGCCTCTTAACTTCTTAACAAAACTCATTGTTAAAAACAGACACTAGGGACATAATGCTAAGATTCACTGATCATTAAAATTTAAAGACTTTTTTCCCCACTCTCATAGCTTAATTGGTACTGAGCAACTAGAACTGACAGTTTACAAGAAATTCACCACCTAATGCAATAACTGCAGCCAAAAATCCCCAGCTGGATTTTCCAGAATTTTTCCTAACACTTTATGAAGGAAATTACATTTAACATTTTTATTTCCACATCTGTGAGCTCCAAAGGTAATATCCAGATAATGATGTGTAATATGTAAATTCTTTAAAAAATATTTTCATAGATTAAATCTTCTTCCATGTGCAAGGAAGAGATAACAGCTGAGCTAGAGCACTTGGGTAACCCAACTCAGTCAACTGGGGAAAAAAAATTCCAAATTAACCTGATTATCAAGCATTGAAGATGTGTCTGTCGTGACATTTTGGCCCATCTAACACAAATTAATTGTGTCCCTTCCCCTGGAGCATAAAAACTCCAGCAAAGTTACTGGAGTTCACACTGAATTCAACTGGAACACTTTCATCAGAAATGAAAGTGTTCCAGTTGAAATCAGAGTTCATTAAAAATAGCAGTCAAAGATCTGGAAAGACTAGGGAGATAAATAAACGAATTTGAAATGGGAAAGGATGTGAAGGGATAGAGTCCAGGTGTTCTGTTGTTCATGAAATACATCATTTCAGGTTATGTAGGGTTTAAAACTAATTAGGGCAAGCTTACAAGTTTCTGCAAAATTTAAACAAAGATCCCTTCTATGAGAATTATTGTTTTTTTTCTGGTAATTTTAAAGGTATTAAATCTTCCATTCAAAATGAAGGATTTTTGCAGAATATATCAAGATATATCAATATATCTGCAAATCAGAAATTTTACACTCTATATCAATTTAAGAAAAAATAAATTTAATAAAAACATTGAAGACTTTTTATTGACATTCTTGTTCTTCACGTCACATCAGTTGGAACAAATGTGCTCTTACTCTCTTGATATCTGGGACCAAGTCATCTTTATTTCTTCTTCTAGTCCAAAGTTTTGACAATTCATCCTCTGCAATTTCCTGAAGATGGAAAACAGCCACTTGAGCAGATCTTCGTCGAATACGCCCACTTGGTGTTCTCTCAAATGAGTTCTCGAACTCATCATCAACAGATTTCTGATCAGAATCTTCTGTTGTCTAAACAATATTTTGTTAGAAAACATATCATCATTGTCATTGCTTTAAAAACACAAAATGCCTCTTTTCTCCTTTTGCAAGTCATAAATTGATAAATGACAACAAATGATAATGATTGCCAAGAAGAAAGAATATAATTTCCACAGATATGATCCTTCTCTGAGGTGACAGCCAACTACATATTACTTTAATGCACACATAAAACTTTCTGCTGTTTTTATATGCACTTAATATTTGCCACCAGGCATTAAGGTAAGGATCTATTCATAAAATATATTTTGTGAAGTGAAATCAATCAAACAGATACTGTAATCACACAAACAATACTTGATAATTTAACAGATGAAGTTTATTATGAATTATAATCCCTTAATCATGTGTATTTTGGCTTTATTGGAGAATGTTTCATGTATTAGCAGGACTCGCTATATTATTAAATAAGAAATGCTTTGCCAAAAAATGTCAGTAACAAATTGTAAAATTCAATATCCTGGTCCATACTGATATTTTGACTTGCACTCAATTTCTATAGTTGGCCTTGAACCTACAAATATCTGACTGGTGAGAAAAAATACATTGAACCAAGGTGGCAAAAACACTAAGATTCTGTTGAAAAATATGATCTCAGCTGTATAAATTTGCACTGCTGAATGCAGGATTTTTTTGGTATTTTCCATGGAAACATCTTTTGTTTAATGACAACACTCTTCCTTTCCAAGTAAAAGATTGGAATTTCAAGTCCTACTTAAAGCAATATCTGAACCTGAAGCAGTGCTACACTTTTGGAGGTGTAATTTTCCATTGAGGTGTTAAACCAAAATCTTGTTTATAAATGATGTCATGGCACCATTTGTCTTAAGTTTCCCCATACCCTTCATTACATTCTATAAAACCAGTATAACTAAAACAGTGAACCTAGTCAGTAATCTCACTCCTCTATATCACTCCGCCATTTAATTCATATATTGGCTAGCATTTAACCTAGATTTCAACCCTTCAAAAGTACTTAATTAGGTATCTTTCATTGAATAAAATGTTGCTCTCTTTTTAATGTCATCATATATCATTACCAGCAACAGATATACACTTATATACTGTATGTGATGGGGTGATAGGGAGGGAGCTTGCATATTTAAAGAAAATATATGTCTGAAAAATAAAGTGCATTGAACACTACATGAAAATGAGATGATAGAAATGACATGTCTAAAGTTACCTACCACATAATCATAAGAAATCTTACCACTGTATGTTCTGATTTTACATGATGGTCGTGACCGGCCTTTGACTTATATTCTTTCTCGCAATATTCACAAATGAAAACAGTTTTCTCAATATCGTCAGGCTCCTTTCCACATCTTTTTATATGGTACTGGTAGCCCATTAGGCTTGTAAATGTAGTTGTGCAACCCTAGGAAGGCAATACTTGTAAATACAATGTACCAAACCAAGAGCTGTGGTCTCATCCAGCCTTTTCTGATGCTGACAACTTTTTTTTCTATAATTGTTTCCAAACAAAAAATACCAAACGATGATAATTTTTTACAAGTGTAAATGTCAGCAATGTAAATTATATCTCTGCTCCTAATAAACATGTCTTTGTGATTGTTACCACATGGTTGCAACAAACAAAAATGCACATTACTAAGATTAACCCTCACAACTATCTAAACCAGCTTAATAGAAGGTTAATGCTGAAGCAAGTTCAGCATTAACCCTCCATTATTAATAATTTACAATGAAACTAACCTCATTTGGGCATTTCAGTTTTCCCATTTGCTTAAGAATACTTCGGAGCCTTTCACGTTCCTGTTGTTCATCCAGCAATTTCTCTGCATTCATCACAGGCTGTAGGATATGCAATGAAAAATCTTGCTTTATAACAGGTCAAAAATACAATGAGCCTTTTTTTTTAAAATCAGTGCACTGTCCAACAAGGAATCTTGCTGACTGAAAGCCTATGTTTCACAATAACGCAGGGTCTGAATACCCTCCCATGCACTTCCAACAGGCAGTGATTCTCAAAAGCAGCTATAGGTCATACAGCACAGGAGAAAGCCCTTCGGCTCAACTGGTCAATGCTAACCAATATTCCTAACTGAGCTAGTCCCATTGGTCTTGTGTTTGACCCTTATCCCCTTAAACTTTCCTGCCCAGGTACCTATTTAAATACTGTACCTTTTAAACGTTGTGAATGTGCCTACCTCAACCACTTCCTCTGGGAGTACTTTCCATATACTGGAGATTCTTTGGGTAAAAAAAAAGTTACCCTTCAGATTCCTATTGAATTCCTCCCCTCTCACCTTAAAACTCTGCCCTCTAGCTCCTGATTCCCCAACCCTGGAAAAAACCCAACATTAACAAAATCAATCCTATCTGTCAATCTGCAATGACAGCATTAAGTATAAAGAAAAAAATCAGATGTTATACACTTACTTTATTGTTGTGTTCTGCCATCATGTGATACTTTAGACCAGCTTTAGATTTAAACTGCTTGTTGCAATGTTTGCATTTCAATGCATCCTGCAGCTACAAGCAATAGAATACAGTCAACTTTTCCAAATTGACAACACTACCTAACATCACAATCTTAGCAAGTCATCTCAAAGTATTAGCTTTTTAGTAAATAAAATTCTAGATAAAATGAATAACTTAAAATAACAAACTTTTTAAAACAAATAGGTACTTTAAAAACTACAGTAATCGTGATTACACAATAAATATATCTTTGAAAAGAAGGTTAAGTGAATTGCTCACTACATTGATGGGCAATATTTCCACTTTAGGTGATATTCCTGCTAGGTTTTCACAGATCTGAAATGGGTGATTATTGTTCCTACTGGTTAGTTCGACATGAAAAAAGGAAGGAGTTAAGAAAAAAAACTCATCATGCTGGTGGTTGCTTTGATAAATCTAGAAATTAAACTGTAAATTGAAATGGAGAAATTGTTATTTGGTGAAGTATGCAGGTGATCATCATATTGTAAAGTTGTGCAGAGAAAGGGCTTCTTGCAAACAAGAGATAGAAAAATTGATTGTGTCGATCATGAAGAATGTTATTACAGGTTTACAATGGGATCTTGGTCAGTTAGGGAAGTGGGCCAAGGAGCCACAAATAGAGTTCATTAGTGTAAAGTGTGAGGTGATGCAATTTAGAATGTCAAACTGATGGAAGACTTTTGTTATATATGACAGGGCATGAGTGAGAGTAACAGAACAGAAAGACTTAGGTGTGCAAGTGCACAGTTCATTGAAAAGAATGGAAGGTGAAATGTTTAAGGGGAGCATGAGTGGAAACTTCTTCAGAAAGTGGTGACAGTGTGGACTGAGCTGTCAGCAGAAATGCTGGGTGTGCGTTCACTTTCAACATTTAAGAGAAATTTCGATAAGTACGTGGATGGGAGGGTTATGGTCCAGGTGCAGGTAGAATAGGCAGAATAATAGTTTGGCGTGGACTAGATGGGCTGATGGGCCTGTTACTGTGTTGTAGTGTTTTATGACTATGAAAGTGGTGTAACAGGCACACGGGATGATAAGAAAGGCATTCAGCATGCTGACCTCCATCAGTCAGGGAACTGTGTGTACAAATAACTCAGAAAATGTGTAACTTGGGTGACTGAGGGTTGGGTTGAGTTGTTCTCTGATCTTGGCAATCCATTTGCAATCGTTTCATCACCATACGAGGAGACATCATCAGTGCATGTTCATTTGGATCATAAAGTTAAGCCATTAGTGAGGCCACTCTTGGAGTACAGTATACAGTGTTGGCCACCTTGTTATAAGAAGGATGTGGTTAAGCTGGAAAAAATGCAGAAAAGATTACGGGGATGTTGCTAGGACTACGGAACGCAAGTTATAGGAAGAGGTTGGCCAGGCTATGACATCTTTTATTCCTTTAAAAATTGGCGAATAAGTAACAATCTTACAGAAATGGTTAAAATCACGAGAGGCACAGATACGAAGGATGGCCGCGGTCTTTTTATCAGGGTAGGAGAGTCCAAAAATAGAGGAGTAGATTTAAGACTTTAAAGAGACATGAACACCAGATTTTTTCCACGCAGAGGGTGGTGAGTAGATGGAACATGCTGCCAGAGGACAAGACTGAGGCAGGTACAGTAGTATCATTTAAGACAAACTTGGAGAGTTGCATGTAGAGGTGGAACTTGGAGGGGTATGAGCTAAATGCAAGAAATAGAGGCTAGCTGGACAGGTACCATAATTGGCATCATCTTGTCAGCCAAAGGATCTGTAACTGTGCTGTATTGCTCTTTGACTCTATTCTCCAATTCCATGTTTTCATTATAAGAGCAGAAACAGTAATTAGGTGAGGTGATCAGTGGGAATGGTTCAAATGACTCCATGCCGAAATAAGCAACACTTACTGTCCAAGTTCACTATCAAAATGAAACTACAGTGAAGCACATGGAAATAGGACCAGAGACTGAGACTTATGACTCTGTAACTTAGTAAGAAATTTAAGTGCTAAGTATGTTTGTATGTGTGCAAACATACAAGGTAACTTTACTGGGACAATTGACAAACCACCTAAATTCCTGACAGGAAGGCTATTATTTTGAAGATTGGGAATGCTGTTCACAATGATCTTGATCTACAACTAAACTGGTTATCTATTCATCAAGAACCGCATTTTCTGTACCAATCACATACCGAATTGCACTAATTCAGACCTTCTCTTAGACGGTGAACATGAATTCTGAACATGAACTCATAAATCTCAAAGGACACCTGGGTTATGCTGACAGTGTGCTGCATTATCTAAAATGTCTTTCAGAAATAGAACATTTTGCAAACAACAAATCTGAGGCCAAGCATATTATGGGCAGAAAATGCCTTCATAATACTGTGTGTTCTCAAGACAACAGTTTTCACCTAACTTTTTGATTAAAGTTACTGACCTGTGGGTGGCGTGACTTATTCTGATTGTCAAAAGTCACTTTGTCATGATCGGCTAGTTTAGAAACTGCAGCTGCTTTTCCCATTGGATACCTGCCTGGTGTCTGTTTTCAAATATCCTGGGTAGATAGACAGCATCTGTGGGAGGTTCTAGATCTCTTCCTTTGTTTAAGACAGGCAGTGTACAAGGCCATTGGAAAGGACTGCTCTTCACGATCTTTTAACAAGGTACGTTTATTGAATGTATGTCTGTTTGTTGAATATTCAGTTTAGTAGTTTCTGTAATTTGGGGAACATGAATGTTGGATCAAATTTTTACTGTTTGTAAATAAGTGAATATACCTATATGCAGTCAGTGCATTTTCTGTCTCAGTTGCTAGATCCATGAACCTGATTCAATATTGCATTTTGGTACTGCAAGCAGGATATGGCTTTTTTTAAAAGCAGTAATGCATTTCTTTTGGAGGTTATTTAAAAGAGTGGATCCTCAATATGAGACATACAGAGACCCAGATTGGACAGATAATAGTGCAGGCTTTGAAAGTCTTGCTAACTAGTTGCTGGGTTATAGGATGCCGATAGATTGGTCAGACCAGTTAGACTTCGCCAGAGTTGAAATAGGACACCACATTGTTTCCATACTTAAACTGTTGGTTTTCCCAGGAGAAAAGATAGCTGGTGGGATGCTTTCTGGCTGTTTGCAGCAATTATAAGACATCAGTATAAAATGATAGAGATTCTTAAGAAAGAATTGGAAAATTTCAGTCAGTGCTGTGTTATTCTGAAAGAGTCACTATTGATTGCTCAGAGTAGTGATTCAAAGTTAGAAGATAAGAGTATAGAGTTAGCTTATCGGTTAATGAAGCAACATCATTTAAACGCTGCATACTGAGCTGGTTGGCAATCCGACCCTATTAAGGTTTGAGCCATCATGAGATGGGGCAATGATCCTACTGTGAGGCTGAAGGATGGAGATGCTTGGCATGCTAATGAAAATGAGGGAGAGAAGGTAGCGTGGACCCCTCAGTATAATCCTTGAAATGATGCCCTCTCCCTTGCGTGTCTGAAACAGTATGGACCAGGCTAGTGATCACACATTTCTACACCTGCCGAGGGGGGCATTGGCCCACAGCTTCTTCCTCTCAGGAGGGAGAGGGGGAAATCAATCAGGAATGTGTGGGGTTTGGTGCAATAGACACCTTTGAGATAAAAGAGCTCAAATAATGCTCAGCTAAGGAATTGGCATGTTTAGGGGATAGGTACAGATCAAAGGCTAGGGAGTCTTTGGCTGCATGGTTATTGAGGATATGGGATGGGGTGGGGTACCAGAGTGAGCCTACCTAATAGAGAGATGGGTGCCTTAGGGAGCCCATCATCCCAACACGTGATCAATAGCACTGCTTGCTTCCCCTGAGCATAATGCATCACTATGGATTTGAGTAACATCAGCAGTTAGACTTAAGTATCATTCTCTTACTGATTTTAAAACACCAAGCAAAATGGATCACAGTGGAGGAAGGTACTAAAGTTCTACGCCAGTGGGATTTATCACAGAGTTATACCACAATAGTGGTAGCCCACCAGAGGATATTGAATTAACCTCTGGAATGGTGAGACACATGGTTATGGAGGCAGATTTTCCAGTAAAAGGGGTAGTATTGTCTATAATAGCACTAGCTGCTGGTCATCCTGTAAGTACAGCGATTCAATTATTACAAGGTTTAGAGTATATATAGTAAAGGGTGTGCGTAGTCAGGTACAGAAGTTGGATAAGCAGACAGGGAGTGGGGTATCCTGCATATCCCATAAAGAAACGTTTTTAGTGTTGCTCAAAGCTGGGATCCCAGAGGAGCAGGTAAATGGGGTTCCCACCCCTACACTCTATACAATGTGGAGGAAGTACTGTCAGGAGAAGCAAGAAAGGGAGGCCGTTGAGAGGGAAGGGTTATTCTTCAAACCATCCGCAGATAAGGGGTCCTTTTGTCCTCTGCCAGATTCCTCACATTCCATTCAGGATCCCCTATATCCTGTGCTGGAGGCATTACAAATGGCTTTGCCTGACTTTTGCCAGCAGTCAGAATCGGGGGGGTGGGGGGCTAGAAATTCACACTACATTGTTGTAGGGAAGGGGGTCATTTGACCTGCAACCCTCTTCCCTGTAAATAGAGCGTGAATGATTTGAATGAGGAGGAATATGAGGTGTGGTCACATGTGTCAGTTTGCTTGTGTGTGCGTGCGCGCAGACTTTGCCTTTAAGAGACTCCATGCATGTGTGGTCTCGCTCAATTGCTTTTTCCTTCCCTTAGATTCTCTAAGAATCTGTTGTTTGTTTCTTCTTTTTAAATTTGTTACTTTGTTACTTGTTTCCCCATGCAAATGCTTTTAGGGATGACTCAGTTTTCATACTGGCCATGTGAAATTTCAGTTAATGTGGTAGAGATTTGGGCAACTTTATTCCAGATATGCGATGCCCACATTTCAGAGGGAATTGAGCATTTGGGAAGCAATTCTTGTAGTTCTGTTGTTTTGTGTTTTCTAAACATCCAGTGACTAATCAGGAGCGAGTGCATTTGTATCCCCCAGCATTACAAAATAGTAAACTGGTGGATGCTGGTTTGTGGTGGGAGATCCTGTGATACATTCCTGTGGATGGTGTTTAAATTTGCACACTGGACCAATGAGTCAGGTTGCTGAATTTGTATGAGGACTCTTCACTACATCATGGAAGGGATGTCACTGATATTGATCCTTTGACAAGGAAGAGACCGTGGGGGAAATTATCTGGCTTCTTGGGTTTTGGCATTCTGTTTTGGGGGAGCTAGACTATTCCAGCCAACCTCAACCCATAGTATGGTAACAGCCTAAAGGGACGAGCCTTAATAGTCTTGGTGGAGTAAGTGCTTTAAGGGCTGGTATTTCCCTATGTACCATTTGTTGAATTAGGAAGGCCTGACTGTTAAAGTGATTTCCCCATGTGATAGAGTGTTGGTGTAGGGTATGTTGAGAACAAGTACAAGGTGCAAGGTGGATGGCAAGTGTGAGCAGGAACAGTATCCTTGGACAGCTAGCTGTATCTATGCCAAATGGTGTTGTGAATGTGGGCACTTGGTGGGCACTGAGTGGTACTTAGTGGATATTTAGTTCCTAAGCTGACCCATGGTTTCCACAGGGTGGTACAGTTGATATATGGTGCCATATGAATGCCACCCCAGGGCCCTGGATGAGCACCTTGTCCATGCTGGTTGGTATTACAGTGCTATTACAGAAGAAGGAAGGTTTTGAATGACAGCCGTTCTTAGCATGGGAACTGATTTTGATGACCTTCAATTACCTGCTCACAAAGGAAGGTGGCAATTGTACTGTTACTGGTAAGAATGCTGCACCTACATTCCTAACAGGTCAGGTAAAATCACTCACTTGGTTGATCATAGAGTCAGTGTGTAAGATTTAGTAGGGGGGGGGACCAGTTCATTGACTATTACACCCCGGGGTGGGGCCGGTGGTCTTCTTGGGCACAAGGAGGGTGATAGACTACTGTAGTATACTGGGAAGTGACTATTGCATTTGCAGTACTGGGTATTGTACTCTTGTGCTTTATATATGTAACTTTCGGAGTTGACAAGTGTCATTCTAGCCTGAATGTCATCACGTTCACAACTTTCGAGGGGTGGTGTGTCCTGTGGGGAGGTGTAGCTAATTCTGATTGCTGAAAGTCGCTTCATTGTGATTGGTTAGTTTAGAAAATCCAGCTGTTTTTCCCATTGGATAGCTGCCTTGTATCCTGTTTCAAATATCCTGGGTATATAGAGAGCAGCTCTTTCCTTTTGTTTAAGGCAAGTGAAGCACAAGGCCATTGGGCCTGGTATGCTCTGAGCATGCTTTTGACTAGGTATGTTTATTGAATGAATGCATGCTCATTGAATATTCATCTTTGTAGTTTCTATAATTTGCAGAACTGGAATACTGGGTCGAATTTTTACTGTTTGTAAATAAACAATTAATATATCTATTTGCAGTCAGTGAGTTTTCTGTCCCACTTGCCAGGTCTGTGAATCCGATTCAACATCAAAGTAATTTCCTTAAATGACTGCTTCCTCGGGTGTCAGAATATTGTATTGCATATATTCTTTTGTATTAGAGGCTACTTAAAGCATTCTACAGGGACTTGGAAGCCAAGACAAGAACCATTTCAGTCTAAGCACTGTCCTCTAATTACACTACTGTCAAATGTCAGAGAAATTCTTGGTCTCAGATTGTACAACACACTGTCCTCAACACAGCCATGTGAACAGTTTTGAAACACAACAAAGACTGTGATTGGGATGCTTAGAATAGAAGCGCAGTAAGTTATTTCATGATATGGATTCCACCAATGTGAGGTATGCCTGTTATTTTTTTTTCTTGAAAGGTTATTTTGACCATAAGACATAGGAGCAGAATTAGGTCATTTAGCCCATCATGGCTGATCCTGGATCCCACTCAACCCCATACACCTGCTTTCTCACCATATCCTTTGATGCCCTGACCAATCAGGAAACAATCAACTTCTGCCTTAAATGTACCCAAAGACTTGGCCTTCACCGCAATCTGTGGCAGAACATTCCGCAGGTTCACTACTCTCTAACTAAAAACATACCTCCTCACCTCTATTCTAAAAGGTCTCCCCTCAATTTTGAGGATGTCATCTATTTTTGGACATCCCTGCCATAGGAAACATCCTCTCCACATCAACCCTATCTAATCCTTTCAATATTCGGTAGGTTTCAATGAGATCCCCACACATTCTTTTAAATTTCAGTGGGTACAGGCCCAACACTGCCAACCACTCCTCATATGTTAACTCCTTCATTCCCAGAATTATCCTTGTGAACCTGCTCTAGATTCTCTCCAATGACAACACATCCTTCCTGAGATATGGAGCCCAAAACTGTTAACAACACTTCAAGTGCAGCCTGAGTAGTGTCCTATAAAGCCTCAGCATTATCTCCTTGCTTTTATATTTTATTCCAAATATTTGCTTTCTTTACTGCAGACTCATCTGTAAATTAATCTTCGGGCAGTTTTGCACAAGAACTCCTCTTCACCTGTGATGTTTGAACCTTCTTCCCATTCAGATAATCATCTGCACTATTGTTCTTTTTACCAAAATGCAATATTATCATACATTTCCCAACACTGTATTCCATCTGCCACTTTTTTGCCCATTCTTCCAATGTGTCTAAGTCCTACTTCAATCACATTACTTCCTCAGCACTACCTACCCCTCCACCTATCCTCATATCATCTGCAGACTTTCTCACAAAGCCATCAATTCCATTATCCAAATCATTGACAAACAATGCGAAATGTAGCGGTCCCAATACTGACCCTGAGGAACACCACTAGTCACTGGCAGCCAACCATGCCAGTATCTTTCCAGTAACACCACAGCATTTTACCTTGTTAAACAGCCGCATATGTGACACCTTATCAAATGCTTTCTGAAAATCCAAGTAAATGACATCCACTGCCTCTCCTTTGTCCATCTTGCATGTTACTTCCTTGAAGAACTTTCGCAGATTTGTCAGGCAAGATTTGCCTTCTCAGAAACCATGTTGACTTTGACTTATTTTATTATTAGTATCCCAAAACCTCATCCTTTACAATAGACTCCAAATCTTTCCCAACCACTGAAGTTAGGTTAACTGGCCTATAATTTCCTTTCTTTTCCCTTCTTCCCTTCTTAAAGAGTGGAGTGACACTTGCAATCTTCCAGTCCCCCAGAACCATGCCAGAATCAAGTGATTGTTGAAAGATCATAACCAATGCATTGGATATTTCTCCAGCAGTCACTCTCAGGACTCTGGGACGTAGTCCATCTGGTCCACGTGAATTATCCACCTTCAGACTTTTACTCCTTTTACGCCTCCCTTTTACTCCTTATATAACTGAAAATACTTCTAGTATCCTGCTTTATATTATTGGCTAGTTTGCCTTCATATTTAATCTTTTCCCTTCTTGTAGCTTTTAGTTGCCTTTTGTTGGATTTTAAAATCTTTCCAATCATTCAACTTCCCATTCACTTTTGCTATGTTCTATGCCCTTTCCTTGGCTCTAATGCGGTCCTTAACTTCCTTTGTCAGCCACAGTTGCCCACCCCTGCCACTTGAGAACTACTTCTTCTGTGGAACATATCTATCCTGCACCTTGTAAACTATTCCCAGAAACTTCTACCATCTCTGCTCTGCTGTCATCCCTGCCAGTATCCTTGAGTCCCCCTGGGCAAGCTCCTCTCTCATGCCTCTGTAATTCCCTTTATATTCCATTGTGATTATTGATACATGTGACTTAAGCTTCTTCCTTTCAAATTGCAGTATGAATTCAATAATATTATGATCACTGACTCTTAAGGGTTCCCTTACATTGAACTCCCCAATAAGATCTGTGTTGTTACACAACACCCAATCTAAGATATCCTTTCCCTGAGTAGGCTCAATCCCAAGCTACTCTAAAAAGCCATCTCACAGGCATTCAACAAATTCCCTCTCTTGCGATCTGACACCAATTTGATTTTCCCAATCCCCTTGCATAATGAAGTCCCCCATTACAATTGTGTCATTACCCATATTACAAGCCTTTTCCAGCTCCCTTCGCAATCTCAACCCCACATTTTGGCTACTATTTGGAAGCTTATACAGTATATGATTCCCATAATGGTTGTTTTACCCTTGCAGTTTCTTAACTCCACCCACAAAGATTCAACATCCTATGTCAACTCTTTCTAAAGATGTAATTCCATCTCTTATCAAAAGAACCACACCACCACCTATGCTTTCCTGCCTGTCCATTCGATACACAGTATATCCTTTGATGTTAAGCTCCCAACTATGGTTTTCTTTCAGCCACAACTCATTGATGCTCACGTCATACTGACCAATCTCTAATTGCGCTACAAGTTCATCCACCTTATTCCGAATGCTATGTGCATTTCAATACACCACTTTCAGTCCTGCATTCTTTGTCCTTTTTGAATTTTGCCTCTGTGGTACAATGTAACTCGTTGCTCTGTCTGCATTTGTACCTGATCATTGGCTTTCCCTTCCTTACAGTCATGTAACATCCATCATCTACTTGTAAACCTGCTGGCTCATCCTCAGCTCTTTCATACTGGTTCCCATCCCCCACCATATTAGTTTAATGTAGCCTGATATTTGTAGGTCAGATTGAAAAAAAATACCATGTCTTCTTTGCCTCTTCAAAGAGCTATCACTTTACAAATGCAGAGCTTTACAAGAGAGCAGTACAAAGAGTCTGCTGGAAAAGTGCCTCTAGCTTTTTGGAGCTTTCTTGTCTATCTTCATCATACAGAAATACATGTGAACATCCATAATTCGATCCGAGCATTAAAAGTTCATATTGCAGCTGAAAAAATATCATTGATTAGGCCTCGTGTCTGTAGTATTATGCAGTATTGCACATATACTACAGACACAAGGCCTAATCAATGATATTTCTAGTTGCATATCATAAGAAGAATATGGAGACATTGGAGAGGATGCAAAAGAAGTTAACTGGGTTGTTGCCTCAATTAGAGTATATTACCTTTTTGTAAAGACCTAATGGATTGATTCCTTTGGAGCATCAGAAGCACATAAAATTATGAGAGACATAGATAGACAGATCATCAATATCTTTCCCAAGGTGGAAATGTCAATATTACAGGGCATTGGATTAAGGGGATAGTTAAAAGAAGACTTGTTGGGCAAGTTATTATTATTAATTTTTTAAGAGATAGTGGTAGGTGCCTACAATGTATTGCTAGCAGAGGTGGTAGAAGCAGATTGAGCAGCAACATTTAAAAAGACACAAGAACAAATAGTGGATAGAAAAATACGGACCACGTACAGGCAGATATGGTTAGTTTAGATTGGCATCATTGCCAGTGCAGACAGGTTGAGCTAAAGAGCATGTGTCTGCATAGCTCTTTGTTCTGTCAAAATCAAAATTTAGTTTATTGTCAGCTGCAGTAGCATTACAGGCACATAGCATCAGCTATGCAACATTCACCAAACAAACATCAACTAAATTATACATCTTTTTTCACAAGAAAGAGCATAACTAAAATAAAATAACAAAGCCCAAATAGTTATGTGGCTGTCATGAAGGGCCCCGACTCTGTTGCATCTGTTCTGAGGAAGAGAATTTCCATTCTAGAACCCCTGAGATGCACTTTCTTTTTACAAAGAATGGGGTTTCCCTTCACAATCATTGATGCTGCTCTCATCCACCACCTCCATTCCCACACATCTGTCCTCACCCTATCCCCCTACCATCAAAACAGGGTGTAGAGTTATCCTTGTCCTTCCCTACCACCCCATGAGCCTCCATATCCAGCACATCCTTCAATGTACCTTCTGCCATTTTCAGCATGATCCTACCACTAAACAAATCTTTCCCATTCCCCCTCCCTCACTTTCTACATGACTCCTTTATTTACTCATCCCTCCTGGCACTTGCCCCTGCAAGCGGTACAAGTTCCACACCC
Source organism: Mobula hypostoma (assembly GCF_963921235.1). Classification (NCBI taxonomy): domain Eukaryota; kingdom Metazoa; phylum Chordata; class Chondrichthyes; order Myliobatiformes; family Myliobatidae; genus Mobula; species Mobula hypostoma. The sequence continues at coordinate 198,658,786 of NC_086098.1, forward strand.
ACACCTGCACTTCCTTCCTCAGCACCACTCAGAGCAGTAAACAGGCCTTTCACACAAGGCAACAATTCATCTGCAAGTCTCTGACAATCATCTACTGTTTCCAGTGCTCCTGGTGTGGTCCCCTCTACTTCAGCCAGATCCACTGCAGATCCAAGCACCTTTGCTCAGTCCACTGCAAAGGGCAGGATCTCCCAGTGGTTATCAATTCAATTCTGCTCCCCGTCTCCATTCTGATATACCTGTCTATGGCATCCTCCACTACCACAATGAAGCTAAACTCAAGTTGCAGTAGCAACAGATCAGATGCAATATGATCTGTCTTGGTAGCCTACAACCTGATGGCATGAACATTAATTCCTCTAACTTCCAGAAATTACACACCTCTCCCCCTTTTTCTCTTTTTTCCAATTCTCTCTTCTGGTTACACAATTACTCCTCTTCTCCTCACCTTCCTAATCACCTCCCATTGAATCGCCTCCCCCTTCCCTTTCTTCAATGGTTCACTGTCTATTAGATTCCTTCTTCTTCAGAGCTTTACTTCTTCCACATATCCCCTCCCAGTTTTGTAGTTCAACGTCCTCCCCTACCCACCCACCTTGTCCTTCACGTAGTCTCACTTATCAGCTTGTAATCCTAACTTTACTGAGATAGTGATTACACAGAAAAATAGAAAACCTACAGCACAGTACAGGCCCTTTGGCCCACAGAGTTGTGCCGAACATGTCCCTACCTCAGAAATTACTAGGCTTACCTATAGCCCTCTATTTTACTAAGCTCCATGCACCCACCTAAAAGTCTCTTAAAAGACCCTATCGTATCCACCTTCACCACCGTTGCCAGCAGCCCATTCCATGCACTCACCACTCTCTGAGTGAAAAAACTTACCACTGACATCACCTCTGTACCTAATCCCCAGCACCTTAAAACTGCGTCCTCCTGTGGCAACCACTTCAGCCCTGGGAAATAGCCTCTGACTATCCACACGATCAATGACTCTCATCATCTTATACACCTCTATCAGGTCACCTCTCATCCTCCATCGCTCCAAGGAAAAAAGGCCGAGTTCACTCAACCTATTCTCATAAGGCATGCTCCCCAATCCAGGCAACATTCTTATAAATCTCCTCTGCACCCTTTCTATGGCTTCCACATCCTTCCTGTAGTGAGGCGACCAGAACTGAGCACAGTACTCCAAGTGTGGTCTGACCAGGGTCCTATATAGCTGCAACATTACCTCTCAGCTCCTAAATTTAATTCCACGACTGATGAAGGCCAATACACCGTACACCTTCTTAACCACAGAGTCAACGAGCGCCTCTGCTTTGAGTGTCCTATGGACTCGGACCCCAAGATCCCTCTGATCCTCCACACTGCCAAGAGTTTTACCATTAATCCTATATTCTGCCGTCACATTTGACCTATCAAAATGAACCACTTCACACTTATCTGGGTTGAACTCCATCTGCCGCTTCTCAGCCCAGTTTTGCATCCTATCAATGTCCCGCTGTAATTTCTGACAGCCCTCCACACTATCCACAACACCCCCAATCTTTGTGTCATCAACAAACTTACTAACCCATCCCTCCACTTCTTCATCCAGTTCATTTATAAAAATCACGAGTAAGGGTCCCAGAACAGGTCCCTGAGGCACACCACTGGTCACCGACCTCCATGAAGAAAATGAGCCATCTACAAGTACTCTTTGCCTTCTGTGGGCAAGCCAGTTCTGGATCCACAAAGCAATGTCCCCTTGGATCCCATGCCTCTTTACTTTCTCAATAAGCCTTGCATGGGGTACCTTATCAAATGCCTTGCTGAAATCCATGTACACTACATCTCCTACTCTACCTTCATTGATGTGTTTAGTCACATCCTCAAAAGATTCAATCCGGCTCGTAAGGCATGACCTGCCCTTGACAAAGCCATGCTGACTATTCCTAATCGTATTATACCTCTCTAAATGTTCATAAATCCTGCCTCTCAGGATCTTCTCCAACAACTTGCCAACCACTGAGGTAAGACTCACTGGTCTATAATTTCCTGGGCTATCTCTACTCCCTTTCTTGAATAAAGGAACAACATCCACAGCCCTCCAATCCTCCAGAACCTCTCCCGTCCTCATTGATGATGCAAAGATCATTGCCAGAGGCTCAGCAATCTCCTCCCTCGCCTCCCACAGTAGCCTGGGGTACATCTCATCCGGTCCCGGCAACTGATCCAACTTGGTGTTTTTCAAAATCTCCAGCACATCCTCTTTCTTAATATAAACATGCTCAAGCTTTGCAGTCTGCTGCAAATCATCACTACAATCACCAAGATCCTTTTCCATACTGAATACTGACGTAAAGAATTCATTAAGTACCTCTGCTATTTCCTCCTGTTCCATACATACTTTCCCACTGTCACATTTGATAGGTCCTATTCTTTCACATCTTATCCTCTTGCTCTTCACATACTTGTAGAATGCATTGGGGTTTTCCTTAATCCTGCCCGCCAAGGCCTTCATATTGCCCCTTCTGTCTCTCCTAATTTCCTTCTTAAGCTCCTTCCTATTAGCCTTATAATCTTCTAGATCTCTAACATTACCTCGCTCTCTGAACCTTTTGTAAGCTTTTCTTCTTGACTAGATTTATTACAGCCTTTGTACACCACAGTTCCTGTACCCTACCATAACTTCCCTGTCTCATTGGAATGTACCTATGCAGAACTCCACACAAATATCCCCTGAATATTTGCCACATTTCTTCCATACTTTTCCCTGAGAACATCTGTTTCCAACTCAAGCCTCCAATTTCCTGCCTGACAGCCTCAAAACTCCCCTTACTCCAATTAAATGCTTTTCTAACTTGTCTGTTTCTATCTCTCCCCAATGCTATTGTAAAGGAGCTAGAATTATTATCATTATCTCCAAAATGCTCTCCCAGTGAGATTTCTGACACCTGACCAGGTTCATTTCCCAATACCAAATCAAGTACAGCCTCTCCTCTTGTAGGCTTATCTGCATATTGTGTCAAGAAACCTTCCTGAACACACCTAACAAACTCCACCCCATCTAATCCCCTTGCTCTAGGGAGATTCCAATCGATATTTGGGAAATTAAAATCTCCTATCACGAAAACTCTTATTATTACACCTTTCTAGGATCTGTTTCCCTATCAGCTCCTCCATATCCCTGTTACTGTCAGCCTATAAAAAACACCCAGTAAAGTTATTGACCCCTTCATGTTCCTAACCTCCACCCACAGCGACTCTGTAGACAATCCCTCCATGAAGTCCACCTTTTCTGCAGCCGTGACACTAGCTCTGATCAACAGTACCACGCCCCCATCTCTTTTGCCTCCCTCCCTGTCCTTTCTGAAACATCTAAAACCCAGCACTTGAAGTAACCATTCCTGTCCCTGAACCATCCATGGCCACGACATCATATCTCCAAATACTGATCCATGCTCTAAGCTCATCCGCTTTGTTCACAACACTCCTTGCGTTAAAATAGACACATCTCAAACCTTCGGTCTGAATGCGTCCCTTCTCTATCACCTGCCTATCCTCCCTCTTGCATTGTCTACAAGCTTTCTCTATTTGTGAGCCAACCTCCTCTTCCTCTGTCTCTTCAGTTCCATTCCCACCCCCCAACAATTCTAGTTTAAGCTCTCCCCAGCAGCCTTAGCAAACCTCCCTGCCAGGATATTGCTCCCCCTGGGACTCAAGTGCAACCCGTCCTTTTTGTGCATGTCACACCTGCTTCAAAAGAGGTCCCAATGATCCAGAAATCTGAATCTCTGCCCCCTACTCCAATCCCTCTGTCACGCGTTTATCCTCCACCTCATTCTATTCCTATTCTCACTGTCGCGTGGCACAGACAGTAATCCCAAGATTACTACCTCTGCGGTTAAGTTTACGATTAAGCAGGTTAGTTCAATAACCAAATGGTGGAAGAAAAGTCCAATCACAAACAAGAAGAAAATCTGCAGATGATGGAAATCCAAGCAACACACACAAAATATTGGAGGAACTCAGCAGGCCAGGCAGCATCTATGGAAAAGTGTACAGTCAATGCTTTGGGCCGAGACCCTTCAGCAGGACTGGAGAAAAAAACGCTGAGGAGTAGATTTAAATGGTGGGGGGAGGGGAGAGAGAAGCACAAGGTGATAGGTGAAACCAAGAGGGGGAGGGCTGCAGTAATGAGCTGGGAAATTGATTGCTGAAAGAGACAGAAGGCCATGGAAGAAAGAAAAGGGGGGAGGAGCACCAGAGGGTGGCAACGGATGGGTAAGGAGATAAGGTGAGAAGGGGAAAAGGGGATGGTGAAGGGGTGGGGCATTACTGGAAGTTCGAGAAATTGATGTTCATGCCAACAGGTTGGAGGCTACCCAGACAGAATGTAAGATGTTGTTCCTCCAACCTAAGTGTGGCCTCATCACAACAGTGGAGGAGGCCATGAATAGACATATCGGAATGGGAAGTGGAATTAGAATGGGTGGGCACTGGGAGATCCCACTTTTTCTGGTGGATGGAGCATAGGTGCTCCGCGAAGCAGTCTCCCAATCTACGTCAGGTCTCACTGATATACAGGAGACTACACTGAGAGCACCAGACACAGTATATGACCCAAAAGACTCACAGGTGAAATATCGCCTCTCCTGGTAGGGCTGTTTAGGGCCCTGAATGGTAGTGAGAGAGGATATATAGGGGCAGGAGTAGCACTTGTTCCGCTTGTAAGGAAAAGTGCCAGGAGGGAGATTAGTGGGGAGGGACAAATGGACAAGGAGAGTTGTGTAGGGAGCGATTCCTTCAGAAAGTGGGGGGGGGGGGGGGAGAAGTGCTTGGTGGTGGGATCCCGTTGGAGATGGCAGAAGTTGCGGAGAATTATGTGCTGGATGTAGAGGTTGGTGGGGTGGTAGGTAAGGACAAGAGGAACCCTATCCCTGGTAGTGTGGCAGGAGGATGAGGTAAGAGCAGACATGCGTGAAGGTTGAAGAGGAGTAGTTATTCTTGAATCTGGTGGTGTGGGATTTGAGGCTTCTGTACCCGCTGCCTGATGGAAGCTTGAGAAAAACAATCTAATTCTAGGAGTCAAGGATAGAAGGCAAGTTTTCACTTCAGAAATTGTAGAAAAACATGCAAAGTTATTCCTTAGTTGCACAATTGGGAAAAAAAACATTGTGTAATTGTTCCATTCAAAATGGAAGTTCAGAACTAGAACATTTGGAGCCTGGGAGCGCAACTGCTTCCTTGTTTGACTTACAACTCTTTTCCTGGACTAATTCAAGGCAGATGCAATTCCTTCATAAATGTATGGTTTTTTTTACCAGAGCCAGGAGAATTCGCAGAGCTGCTATATCTCACCCAGGAATGTAGCATACAATTTAGGATTGGTTCACCTCAAATAACCACCCCCAACTTAAAAACTGGAAGTTCTGTGTACTGATTTTTAAAAAAAAAAGCATTTGAGGAATTAAGCCTTACAAACCTCTTTGCAATTTTCCAGGTGCTTCTTCAAACCTGCAACAGTCTTTCGGTGCACAGTCCTGCAATTAGGACAGATAACCTCTCCCTTTTCTGTAATTTCCTGATGCCACTTTTCTTCCTGACTTCCTATTATCAGAAGTTAGAACATAACATTAAAAGCAACATGAAAGATCCATTTCCATGATATCTGGTGTTCAATCTTATGTAGCACTGATTCTACATTATTTATTGAATCCAGCTTTTCAAAATACTTATAAGAATAAATTCAACTGTGCATTATTCTAGCAAAGGGAACAATGATATTATGAAAGAAAATAAGCAAATTTAATTTTATTCCTGCATAAAGCATATTGTTTTCATCACAATGATTAAACCACCTGTTTTTGAAGTGTTCAAAGCTGCTTAATTAACTGACTGCTAGGGGTGTTGTACCCTGCATCCCAAGTTAAAGCAACTGTAAGATCTGACAAAATAACAATAACTGAGACCTGAGCATTGGGAACTTATAGTATCTTAAGACTAGAACAAAGGCAGCTGGATTGCCTGAAAAATACAAAGTACTACTAGACTTCCAAGCTCACTAGCTTCCTTTAATCCACTCATTTGAACAAGTGAACAACAACCGTTGAAAGACACAGGTATCATTCTTTAGATATACTGAGTTTGTTCTGATGATGCCATGATGGTGTAATTTTTAACGGTACATATCTGGGACACTGATTATAGCTTCATGCCCATCGTGCCAGTGACAAACAGCTCCGGGGCTGAACAAGCCAGATGAAGGCAATCCCTCAACATTCTGATATTTTCAGCAAGGCTCAGAAGATGCCTCAAGGAACCCTGGGACTTGCTTGTGCCCCATACTGCATGTTGCTGTTCATTCCCAGTGGTAAACTCTTGGGTTATTTCAAGTAGGTCCGAAGTTAATCAATTAGGAACTGTATTCTGCAAGTAGATAGGTTTACTCTTGGGTCAGCAAATTGGGTCAAAATACTCCAAGCCTATTTCTGGCTGCAGAACACATTATATCCTATATTACATATGATAAAACATTATATATTCAATATTTAATACGTTCTGAAAATTTCAGTTGTATTTTTCCTGTAAATTTTCTACTCAAAAATGTGGAGAAGCAACACATTATATCCCATCTGAATACCCTCTAACCTGATCGCATGAATATTGATTTCTCCTTCCTGTGAACCAATCCTCCTCCCCTCCCCTTCTTCTATTTGTCGTTCTGATCTTTCACTTCTTCTCACCTGCCTATTACTTCCACCAGCTCCCTTTCTCCTATTGTCCAACTCTCCTCTCCTACCAGATTCTTTCTTTTCCAGCTCTTGGCCTTTTCAATCCACTTGGTCTCACCTATCATCTTTCAGCTAGCCTCTTTCCCACCCCCTGCACCTTTTTATTCTAGCGTCTTTCCCCTTCCTTCTTAGTCCTGAAGAAGGGTCTTGGCCTGAAACGTCGACTGCTTACTCTTTTCCATAGATGCTGCCTGACCAGCTAAGTTCCTCCAGTATATTGTGTGTGTTGCTTTGGATTTCCAGAATCCGCAGACTTTCTTGTGCTTGTGATGTCGACATTTTATTAATCTGATTAGAATGTATTTTTAAACATGTATATCATGGCATTTATAAACTTCTAATCAAGATTGAATATCTATCCCTCTATCCACGGTGGAAAATAAACAGAGCGTCAAGTTGAAGATGTACAACAAACATCATCCATTTCTTGCTCAGGTTCTTCAATTGGTCACAATATTTGCTCTGCATTAATAATTTTTAAAAAGTCTCCTGTTTCCTGTGTATTGTTCTCCAAATCAGATGCCAAAATTTTCATTCACTTGTAAAATGGCAAAATAGGACAATGTCATTTTCACTTTGCTAACACAGCCTGAGTGGCTTTCCAGACAAAAGGGTGATGCACAATACATCTATAACTCTTAAAAGGACAGGCAAAGTATCGGGAGGTGGAACTAAATATTAGGAGAGATGACAAATTGTAGATGATTTGCAGGCACTCATTTTATATTGTCATTGTCTCTCCATCCTACCTGTTATTTAAAAAGAAGTATTAATCATTAGAAGAGTCACAGCCAAGAAAGTCAAAGGACGGAAAAAGATCAGCCGATCTCCGTAGTTATGTAAATATTTAAACGTTCGACTATCCCAAATAGTCATTCATGTGATTATTTTAGACAAAGGTTCAAAATCCTGTAAGACCCCCTGTAACAGGATTAAGGGAACACCTTCACTACTTGAATCCACTCTAGAAAGAAGCCACCAGCTTCTCAAGGAAAGTTAGAATGGGTAATAAACACTAATCTTACCAAAGATATTCACATCCCAAATAAGTAATAAACACAGCTTTCTGACACAGAAAATTAGATAGATTTTAAGACAATAAACATGTCAGCTTTAATAGCTTATTTTACATATATTTTATAATATTATATTACTAGAGAAATGTTTATTTTTTTAAATCAAAAGTTTTCAGCTTGATGTCAGCCTTGCCGGCAGTGAAACAATCAACAGAATATACATGCATTTGTGGAGTTTAGAGGAGCATCACATTTAATCTTGCATGGTATTAAGGTATTGGAAACTCAAGATGGCACTGAGCTGTGGTCTCCATTGAGGTTGCAACTCAAACTTAATTTTTTTTTACTTTCATAGGGATTGTTTTTGGAATAGAGAAGGGAGTTGGGGGTCAGGTCAGAGTTTAGGGACAGGGATATTGGAGAATTAAAGGACAAGCGTTTGAAAGTCATCAGCAAGGGCATGATCAGATATTGGGCCGTGGACTGGCGCTGACGTTTGGGGTCCCTTCATCAGCGAGACCAGATTGTGTGGCCTAGTTTTCAGAGTCCTGTCATCAGCAAGTGCAGCGTTGAAGGACTGGAATTTGGGCCCTCATTCATAATCATTTATGAGTTATGGGTTGATATTGAAAATCGAAGGTCGATTGGAAATCTAGATCAATGTTCAAAGATCGATCAGAGGACCAGATCAAAGCCCGAAGGTCAACTGGAGGTCCAGACATTGAGGCCCAATGGCCGGAGTACCAAGTCTGTAAATTTTTGTGAGTCCGCTGAGGACGTCAGGGCTCAGTGCCTACAAATCCATGAGTCCACTGGCGGCAGGCCAAAGACCACCTGTCCTGGGCTTACAGGACTGTGTAAGTGGCATGGGTGGGTGGCTGCGAGGAAGGAGGAATGCAGCTTGTTGTTATCACTTGGTAGTTGTGTTCTGTATTGTTCTGATGGGCAGGTTATGTTGGCGCCAGAACGTGTGGCAGCCCCCAGCACATTCTCGGCCGCGTTGTTTGTTCACGGAAATGACACGTTTCACCAAATGTTTCCATGTACATGTGATAAATAAATCTGAATTTGAATAATAAATAAAATTATTATTCTTTACATACTATTAGTAGATACAGTAAAACTGTAAAAATTGTTCTATACTTCATGTGGACAATCTGCCTTAGTATTTTAGAATAGCTTTTCAATAAGACTTTGAAATACTCAACCGAATCTTACCTGGTAAATATGTGACAGGTTCTTTCTTAATGTGAACGCCCAAAGGTTTTCTTTGAAGTTCTTCAGTGCAAGTGCTTTTAATTTTCTTCTTGCCTCTACCCCTTCCCTTGTCATCTTGTTTTGAGAGGCCTTTAATTAATGAAGTAATAAATCCAGACAGTATAATGAAACTTTTTCGGAAAATCAATTCCTTCATTTAACACTACAGTTAATTAGTCCCTCTGATATTTTTCAGAGTTGTTCTTTTTCCTCTGCCTTTTCTACACAAAAATATAGATATTTTATTAATCTACTTAGAAGATATTTTAGGGAAACCAAGTACTGAAATGAAACTTAGACAATTTATTTCATAGCGCTTCCAAATTTCTAATCAAGGATGATTATTTAACTGTGCTAAACTCTTCCTGCCATAATTCAGTGGACCTGCCAAGTCACAGAACAACAAAGAAATCAATGAATCACAAAGGGATACTGACAAGAAAGTGTTTAAAAATCAGTTTTCAAAATAGAAAAAGAAAATTAACTCAACAAGCTCCAAAATATCAAATAGGAAATAGCGAATTATTTTCAGCTCCTTTTAAATCAATACTTGATTAGATTTTGTTCTCATGGATGATGAAAATTCTCCAACACACCATTACTTATCCTTCAAAATTCCCAAAGATTAACATGAGTCATCCAAATCATTTACAACGTTTGAAATTACTGTTGATTTGTTGGTTTACCTTTCAATCCAAAAGTTCCAGATATAGATGGCTGCTCCCCTGTAAACTTCTTGGGTGTTTTCTGTTTCCTTCCTAGTACAAACAAATGATTGTAATGTATCAGCAAAGTATTATCGGACAAAAACGTAACATGTGAGAACATTCTTGGTTGACTTTACCATGTAATAGTTTTGTGAGCTTTCAGCTTTGGAATAATTTATGGAATAGAATTTCTAACTTTCCATTACCGATATTTTGATAACCAAAGTTATAGAGACATAGAATAATACAGCACAGAAATAGGCCCTTCAGCCCACACTGGCCATGCTAACCCAATCTTCTGCCTAGCTCCCTCTACCTGTACCTGGACCATATCCCCCCAAATCCCTCTCATCCATGTGCCTCTCCAAACATGTCTTAAAAGTTAGAATTGAACCCACATCTAGCACTTTTGGTGGCAGCTTGTTTCACATTAGCACCACCCTCTGAGAGAAGAAGTTTCCCTTCAGATTCACCTTGAATATTTAACCTTCACCCTCAACCTAGTTCTCGTCTCACCCAGCCTGAGGGGAAAAAGCCTGTATACGTTCATCCTTATCATACTTCTCAAAATTTAGAATACCTGTATTGATTGTTTTGCCTGAAACATCAAGTTTCATAATGTCAGGATGATCCTACAAAGTTGAGGAGAGAGGGATATTCACGTTCCAGGGAAAACAACAGCAGTTTGATAGGCAGTGGAGAATGCTGGTAGAAGTTCTGAGTTTAAGCTCTGACTTGGTGAACAAGAAAGGCAAACAGAACTGAGGTTAGCTGTGCTGAAAAATTCGGAAAGGAAAGAGATGAAGATCAATTGGACTGAGCAGAATTTAGGCCAGAAAAGTAATGTTCAGCTTTCTGACAGTTTCTGCAGTATTTTTATTATGTGGTTTATTACAATAAGTCCCACATCAATTAGTAATGATAATTCAATTGCACGCAAAATAGCTTCCACAGGTGCCTAATTATTTTTAAAACAGGGCAAGTTTATTTGCAAAGTGGATACTTTGGAATGCCGACTAATGTGTTTCAGTAATGAGATGGTGCTGCGTTGATTTTCAAACACGGCAGCTTAGCTAATACAGTTTAATCTAGCCCAAGTGATCTCATCATGGTCAGCAGCAGGAAGTATCACCCACTAGTACTACTTAAAGGGATGATCTAATAGTGACAGATCAATTTCTAACTGATTTAGTCTGGCAGATGCTAAAATAATTGACGGTTCTAATTTGTTTGGCGGGAATTGTGTGGCGTGTTCTAAAAAGATCTCCTCTACTTCGACTATACTTTTAGTCTAAGCAGTTGAGTTTTCAGTAAACCAGTATTGATCTTCTGAGCAAAATAGCATTATTGCTACTAATAGATTTAACAGTCCCATTTAAAGTTGCTAAATATCATTAAAGTACCCAAGTGATTTGTCAGGAATGATGTGACATGAGCGTGTCAGTAATTGGCAAAGGAAAGAACAGAGCAGGTTTGGAGGTAGTGACTCACAAACTAAAACATGTAGGAATGGCTTAGTACAAGGGTAGTGACTCTTTGGAATACTCTATCCTTAGATGAGGCTTGATCATTGGTAGTTAAAGAGGGAGCAGACACATTTTCGAGAATTTTTACGTCTTACAATGAATTACAGGACAGGCTTGAAGGGCCTTGTGGCCTACTCCTGCTCTTGTTCTAAAGTAAATATGAACAGATGCTGATGGACAGATGTCACAGGTGATACAGGAATTACCTATAGCTAGAAAGGCAAGAACTGTTTAAAGATAGCCTGTATGGTACTGTTCTCAGAGATGTCTCATTAATTTGACTGAGTTTCTGGAGGAGGTGTCCAAGAGGGCTTGGCAGTAGAAGTTACCCAAGTGATCTTTAGCAAGGCCTTTAACAATGTCCCACATGATACTACAAGTTGGACACAAAATTGGTTTGGTGGTACGAAAGAGTGTGACTTTTCATAATAGGGGCCTGTAACCAGTGTGGTACTGCAGGACATGGGGCTGGGTGCTTCACTTTTCATTATGTTGATTTAATATTTTGGAAGAGAATGTAAATGATGTGATAAGTAAATTTGCAGATGTCACCAAGATTGATGGTACAGTGGACACTGAAGAGCAGTGACATTTAACTCCGACAAATGCAAAGCCCTGTACTTTGAGAGGTTCGATCAGGCCAGGACATACACAGTGAATTGCAGGTCTTTGAGGAGTGTTATTGAACAGCGAGTCGTTGAAGTAGTTCCCTGAAAGTGATGACATAGGTAGACAGAGTAGTACAAAAGCAAACAAAATGCTAGCCTTTAGCAGCTGAGGCACTGAGTAGTAGAATGGTGATGTTTATTACAGTTACACTGTACAAATCACTGGTTAGGCTGCAGCTGAACCATTCTGGTTGCCACACTATAGGAAGGACACGAATAAGATAGAAAAGATGCACAAAAAATTCACAGGAATGTTGCCTGGACTGGGGGACTTGAGTTATAAGGAGAAATTAGGTAGGCTGGACTGTTTTCCCTAAAGTGAAGGAAGCTGAGGGGTGACATTGTAGAAATTTACGAAATTATGTAGTGCATAGATAAGGTAGACAGTCACATTCTTGTCTCACGGTTGGGGAGTCTACAACAAGAAGGCATGCAGTAGGTTTAAGGTAAGAGGGGAAAGATTTAAATGGGATCAGAGGGACAAGCTTTTCCCACAGAGCATTATGGATTGGGCAGCCAGGTAGCATACTGTTATTGCAGCTCGGGGTGTCAGAGGTAATTTCTGACATCATCTGTAAGTGGACTGTATGTTCACCCCGTCGAGTGCGAGTGTTTTCTCCAGGTGCTCCGGTTTCTTCCCACTGTCCAAAGATGCACCGGCTGGCAGGTTAATTAGTCATTGTAAATTGTCCCGTCATTAGGCTTGGGTTAAAATGGGGGTTGCTGGGCAGCGCGGCTTAAAGGCCCAAAGGGTCCATTCTGCACTGTATCTCAATAAGTATTATAAATTTAATATATAAAAATATGGAATGAGCTTTCAAAGATGGTAGATACAGGTACAATTACAACATATGAAAGAACTTTTGAATGGATACGTAGTCAGGAAGAGTTCAGAGGGATAAGGCAGGGAAATAGGATGAGCCTGGACAGGCTTCATGGTCAGCACAGACAAATCGGGCTTCATCTCTATAAATCTACAAATGCAACAAAGATTTTGATAGTTACTTGAGAATGATTATATGTGTGCACGTGACTATACACACTTAATCACTACAGGGCAGAATGCAAAAACTAAATATTTAGAATCTTATGTGTTACTCAAACAAGGTTGATGTTGCACCATTATACAGTTAACAACATATTATATTGAATATCAAGCAGTATCTGCATAGGTTATTCTCCTTGGGATTTCATATTTCCTTACTCAGAATTCTCCTTTAGATTGAACTGAAAGTTTCAGTGCTAACTTAATTGAATAAAGTAAAAGGAAAGGGAATCTCCAGAATAAATAAATAGACAAACAGTTTAGAAAGGGATAATAATTTAACTTCAGGTAACATCGGGGCAAAATTGAAAAAGGTGATGAATACAAGATTGAAGATGTTATATTTGATTGCATGCATTAAGGCAGATGATTTTGTAGCGTAGTTGGGAATTGGCAGCTATAACATTGTGGGCATTACTGAGTCTCGGATGAAAGAAGATCGTAGTTGGGAGCATAACATCCAAGGATACGCATTGTATCGAAAGGACAGGCAGGTAGACAGAGGGGGTGAGGTGATTCTGTTGGTAAAAAATGAAATCAACTCCTTCGAAAGAGGTGATGTAGGACTGGAAGATATAGAATCCTTGTGGATAGGGCTAAGAAACTGCAAGGGTAAACAGACCTTGATGGGAGTTACATATAGGCCTATGAACAATAGCTAGGATGTGGGGTGCAAATTACAACAGGAAATAGAAAAGGCATGTAAAAAAGGCAATGTTATGATAGTCATGCAGGATTTCAATATGCAGGTAGACTGGAAAAATCAGATTAGTGCTGAATCCCAAGAGAAGACATTTGTAGAAAACCTACAATATAGCTCGGCCAGCCTGTGGTTAAACCCATTAAAGAAAAATTGAGTGTTGTGTAATGAACTAGATTTGATTAAGGAGCTGAAGGTAAATGGACCCTTGGGAGGCAGTGATCATAATATGATAGAATTCCCTGTATTTAGAGAGAGAGATAAGCTAAAATCAGATGTATCAGTATTAACAATGCAGTAAAGGGAATTAAAGAGACATGAGACAGAAGCTGGCCAAAGTTGATTGGAAGGGGTTCACTAGCAGGAAAGACAGTCAAACAGCAATGGCTGGAGTTTCTGAGACCAACTCAGAAGGCACAAGATAAATATATCTCAAAGAAGCAGAAGAATGGACGTTGAGTGGGATATTAAATCAGCCATGATGGAATGGCGGAGCAGATTCAGCGGGGCAAATGCCCTAAGTCTAAAGATCTTATGGAATTTGTATGCTCTTCCATTGTGGGTTCAATCCATAGTAATTTAATCACAGACAATTCACAATAAGATGAATAAAGTATTGCATTGTACTTTTAAATGCAATACCAAATGAAGGTGCTAAGTATAACTTATGTCAAAATGAACAATCTTGTGCCAGTATTCAAAAGTGAGCAAGGAATCATCCCATTGTATTTGTAAAAGCTTAATTTTCCAGTACACTTGTCTAGATCACAAGAAAGATTTGAACTTCAAGTTACAGCCCATTTAGCATGAAGCATCATGGGGCAACTGGAGATCACTAAAGGTGCAAAATAAAGGCACATTTGTCGATTATTCTGGAACTTAATTGCAAACCACTTTACTGCAAAGATATAGTGTCTGACATTCAAAAGCTATTAAAATAAATGAAACACAACTGAAAAGTATTAAGCTATCAGAAATATAATAACAGTAAACATAATATAATTACTAAAAAACTTTTACACTTTCAAAAATAAGGTCAATTATAAAAATTGCAAATATCCTAATGCATCACTTTCTCAAAGCTATTCTTCGATAGAATGATAGAATACCTGCAAGTAAAATTGCAGCAATCTAATCATTCAAGAAATTATTAGAGATATTGAAGTGGTTGTAAACATTTGCAGGTTTATTTGTAAGGTTTACAGAGTTTTTTCTATAATTTGGTGCAGATCTGTTACAGATTTTAAAAAATCGTAGTTAATCTCCCAAAATAAGAAATTTAATTTTAACAAAACACAACTTGTACCTTGTCAACAAGAAGTATTTGTATTCATGAAAGTCCTAAGGGCTCACTTAATGTCAACAGAATACTTCATTGAAAAACCTAAAACTTAACTGCTAGGGGGCACTGTTGCATCACCCTATCCCTGCAAAAATTACTTCAGAATTTTACATGAGAAATTGAGAAATAAACTGTAAAATAATACTAATATGATGATTTCGACATCCAAAGTAGAATAGTAGCTCTTTCAGATGAATTAATCCACTCCCACATTTCTTAAAATTCCTGGAACTTTTAAGTTGTGTACCAGTTATTGTGACACCTGGAACATTTAGTGCTACATTCAGAAAATAATTGCAGAGCAAATATGAAGGAATGGCTTTCAAACTTTACTAAACTTCAATTAAAATACACTCAAACCTCACCAAAATTAGCTTTGTTGCAGCTCAGCTACTGCTGTTCTTGGCTGCCTTTTCTACTACACTTTAAGTGCTGCACTCAATTTGGAAATATATATGCTATGCTCTTCAAGCTCCAGAACAAGGCAATCATAAATTATCTTTGAAATATTTGAGAAATAGAGCACTTTACTTCATGTTTTATCAATTATTTTAGTGAGTATTAAATAAACCATCATTTCTATTTTGCATAATGAAAGCTTTATGTAAAACTACTGTCTTGAATTGTTATAGACTTACGATGTTTGGATCGCTCAGGGTCTTCTTCAGGGATTGATATCTGTTTCTTGTTTTTGTTCAGTTCATTGGATGTCAGAGTTTCTTGAGCTTTTATAGTGTTTGTTAAATTGTTGTCTTTGTTCTGTGTTGCACATTCACCATTCTCTGAGTGCCAACTTAATTCTCTCTTCTGTTGCTTACACTTTTTTGCTGAAGTTTCTGCATTTTCAGTAACCCTGAAAAGTAGGAAAAAATCTTTATCTTTTATATTACAGTGGATTCCAGTTAATTGGGACATATCAGGACCAGTACATTTTGGCCCTTTTAAGCAGCTGCCCCAATTAACCGAAGTTCCATGGAAATAGTTAAAGAAGTATGAAAAGGACATACTGTAATTTAACTGAGTAACAAATTATGCATTCAAATGACATACAGAACAAATTAGAACACGACCAAGACTGTGTTTTAGTTCTTAATAGTTATCAATGGAGGCATGGGGCTGTGTTCTTTTGATTGACCATAAATAAACAAAATCAGCACAAACACCAAGTACAGATAATTTACTGCCTTCAAACAATACTTTCAACAATCGCATCCTCCATTCTTCAAATTCTTCATAGTCCCTAAGTTGTTGAACTAGAGAAATCTTTTCATTTTCACTTCCAGCAGTTCTGGCATCTCTAAGCCTGAATGCTTGATACCGCAGTGAGCAAAACAGATCGGAACGGTCTTACTACTTAATACTCACTAACTATCAGTGACAAAAATCACCGCTTTTTGAACACAAACACATGCAAGTGACAGAATTTTAAAACTACTCACTCCAAGCACGGTGTGGTGCCTGATAGCCACACAAATGCGCATACCTGAAGTGAGTTAAAAACTGTTTGGCAAGTCCCCTAATTGAATGGCACAGTGTTACAAATAAAACAAAGGGAATTCTGGCTCTTCTCATGATTTGGTTTTGTTCTTTAAGAGCCGTTCGAAATAAGCAGCTACTTCGGTTAGCTGATAGTCTAATTAACCAGAATCTACTGTATTTGTAAGCAAATAAGCTAACTGTCAATTTGGGTATTCATAAGATGCCATTTACTTTACAAAAAATAAGGTATTAATTGACAGAGTGACATTAAGATGAAATAAAGTGTTACTCAAGAGACAGGAGAATTTGAGAACCCAGAAAGTAGGAAAGGCAGCAGTAAATAATTGGAGAAAAGAAGGACACGTGAATTGTAAAAGAAATAATGATAACAAAGAGATGTGTGTTTGTTGCTGTGAGGGAGGGAGTGAGAGAGAGAGAGAGAGGGCAGATTGAGAGTGAATGGAGAGGAAATGGAGAGAAAGGGAGGCATAGAGAGGATGGACAGAATTTAGATATTGTTTGATACCTTTGAAATGGGGAAGAAGCAGAGAAAGTGATAGTAAATGAGGGGTAAGATGAGGAAGGGAAACATATGAGGAAAGCAGGGCCGAAATTGAAGAAGATGGTGGTGAGGAGGGGTAGGGGAGTGGCTAAGAGTTGGTCATGATTCATAACAATTAAGAGGATGAAATACTGCAACCAGAAGAGTGGAGGGAGGAGGAAAGCACTAAAGAGGATGAAAGGCTGATCAGTAGCAGGAAGCTAAGTTGGAGGTCCTATAAGTTAGTGGATAGTTTGGGAGAAGTGCTGGGAAGCAGGGAAAGATATCTAACATGCTGAAGGGACAAGAACCTTATTGATTCATTTTTACTTTCTGTAAATGTTAATAAAAATTCCACCAAAATCAATCTCTTACAGCTACTAATATATTCTATTTTACACTGGATAACTCTATCAATGAAATTGCAGTTCACTATTTCCAGTTTTTTTAAAGAGTTCTGTAACAAATATTTGACATGTAATCTCGTATCTAATGATTTTAATATATTATATATCCCCTAAAAGCCAAATAACAAGTACACTTCTGTTAAGTGCATTAAGTGCCAACAGTTTCATTTAAAAATTTATGAGAAATTAGAGTTCAGAACTAAGGCTGTATTTATGTATATACTTAAATGTTTCTGTAGGCAGGTCTCCATTTTCAAATCTATAAAGTAGTCCATAATTATGGATAGAAATTGTAAAAAAGGTAAATAATTAATTCTCAACAAAAAAATGAAAAAAAATTAAAACTTGTGCAATATAAATGATGTGTATGTATTTACTTGATGCAAAAAACAACATACCTTTTTTTACCTCTACCTCGACCAACTGTTTTTGCAACTTTCCTGTCCATTTCTGTCTCCTGTGTTCTTACTTCATGTTTCCATTGCTTATGCTTTTCCAATTGGGACTTTGATACAAATGAAGCTTCACATTGAAGACAATGGTGACTATACTTCTTTGAATCAATGACCTACAATAAAATAGTCTGGTTACAGAAAGCATTTCTACATTACAGACAATTCATGGCTTATGTAATTGTTTTATCCGTCAGAGTTGTCCATACACTACGTTTTCTGTAAGTCTTTCGCTAGCTACATCATTTTGCTCTGCATACATTGTATTTCATAGAATATATTTTTATATGTACTCTAACACTTCATATAATTTAACTAATGAAACATTTCACTGCATCCATCTGCTAATGAATGTCACTGAACAATTTACTTCTATTTTGAAAAAATCTTTAAAAATTTTGTGAGAGAATTTGCAATAAATTCAGATTTCTGTGAGTCATGTTTTCCATAACTTCATAGTCAAAAGTCAAAGTAAAATTTATTATCAAAGTATATATACATTACCAGATACTATCCTAAGATTCCTTTTCTTGCAGGCATTTACAGGAAAATTAAGAAATACCAGTAGAATTTACAAAAATATACATAATCAAAGTCTAAAAAACAAAGCACTAAAAAGAGAATTTGTGCTAATAAAAAAATTATAGCGAGAACATGTAAAGAGTCCTTGAAAGTGACTCTGTAGGTTGTAGAATCAGTTCAGAGTGGTGGTGAGTGAAGTTATCTGTGCAGGTACAGGAGTCTGATGGTCATATGGTAGTAACTGTTCCTGAACCTGGTGTTGTAGGACCAGAAGCTCCTGTACCACTTGTCCCATAGTAGTAGCGAGAACAGGGCACAGCCTGGAGAGTGGGGGTCCTTAATGATAGATGCTGCTTTCCTGTTGTAACATTTTAAGTAAATATGCTCAATGGTGAGGAGGGCTTTGCCTGTGATGGACTGAACTGCATCCACTATTTTCTGTAGACATTTCCATTCCTGGCCATTGTTGTTCCTATACCAGGCCATGATGCAACCAGTTAGGATATTCTCCACTATACATGTACAGAAGTTTGTTAAGGCTTTTGGAAATATGCTGAATCTACACACACACTTCTAAGAAAGTAGAGGCACTGTTTGGCTTTCTCTGTGATGGCACTTAATGTGCTGGTCCCAGGCCAAATCCTCTGATAAAAAGAATTTAACACAACTGACTCTCTTCTCCTCCAATTCCCTAATGAGGACTGGCTCATGGATCTCCAGCATATCTTGAAATGGATCATAATATTCACCATGATTCCTTTTTAATAGTGTGAATGGGGACAATTCTCAAATAAAATATTATAGATAGAAACAATAGAGAGTATGGACTTAAACATAGAAACATAGAAACATAGAAAATAGGTGCAGGAGTAGGCCATTCAGCCCTTCGAGCCTGCACCGCCATTTATTATGATCATGGCTGATCATCCAACTCAGAACCCTGCACCAGCCTTCCCTCCATACCCCCTGATCCCCGTAGCCACAAGGGCCATATCTAACTCCCTCTTAAATATAGCCAATGAACTGGCCTCAACTGTTTTCTGTGGCAGAGAATTCCACAGATTCACCACTCTCTGTGTGAAGAAGTTTTTCCTAATCTCAGTCCTAAAAGGCTTCCCCTTTATCCTCAAACTGTGACCCCTCGTTCTGGACTTCTCCAACATCGGGAACAATCTTCCTGCATCTAGCCTGTCCAATCCCTTTAGGATTTTATACGTCTCAATCAGATCCCCCCTCAATCTTCTAAATTCCAACGAGTACAAGCCTAGTTCATCCAGTCTTTCTTCATATGAAAGTCCTACCATCCCAGGAATCCATCTGGTGAACCTTCTTTGTACTCCCTCTATGGCAAGGATGTCTTTCCTCAGATTAGGGGACCAAAACTGCACACAATACTCCAGGTGTGGTCTCACTAAGGCCTTGTACAACTGCAGTAGTACCTCCCTGCTCCTGTATTCGAATCCTCTCGCTATAAATGCCAACATACCATTCGCCTTTTTCACCGCCTGCTGTACCTGCATGCCCACTTTCAATGACTGGTGTATAATGACACCCAGGTCTCGTTGCACCTCCCCTTTTCCTAATCGGCCACCATTCAGATAATAATCTGTTTTCCTATTTTTGCCACCAAAGTGGATAACTTCACATTTATCCACATTAAATTGCATCTGCCATGAATTTGCCCACTCACCTAACCTATCCAAGTCACCCTGCATCCTCTTAGCATCCTCCTCACAGCTAACACTGCCGCCCAGCTTCATGTCATCCGCAAACTTGGAGATACTGCATTTAATTCCCTCATCTAAGTCATTAATATATATTGTAAACAACTGGGGTCCCTGCACTGAGCCTTGCGGTACCCCACTAGTCACTGCCTGCCATTCTGAAAAGGTCCAGTTTATTCCCACTCTTTGCTTCCTGTCTGCTAACCAATTCTCTATCCACATCAATACCTTACCCCCAATACCGTGTGCTTTAAGTTTGCACATTAATCTCCTGTGTGGGACCTTGTCAAAAGCCTTTTGAAAATCCAAATATACCACATCTACTGCTTCTCCCCTATCCACTCTACTTGTTACATCCTCAAAAAATTCTATGAGATTCGTCAGACATGATTTTCCTTTCACAAATCCATGCTGACTTTGTCCGATGATTTCACCGCTTTCCAAATGTGCTGTTATCACATCTTTGATAACTGACTCCAGTAGTTTCCCCACCACCGACGTTAGGCTAACCGGTCTATAATTTCCCGGTTTCTCTCTCCCTCCTTTTTTAAAAAGCGGGGTTACATTAGCCACCCTCCAATCCTCAGGAACTAGTCCAGAATCTAACGAGTTTTGAAAAATTATCACTAATGCATCCACTATCTCTTGGGCTACTTCCTTAAGCACTCTGGGATGCAGACCATCTGGCCCTGGGGATTTATCTGCCTTTAATCCCTTCAATTTACCTAACACCACTTCCCTACTAACACTAACATGTATTTCGCTCAGTTCCTCCATCTCACTGGACCCTCTGTCCCCTACTATTTCTGGAAGATTATTTATGTCCTCCTTAGTGAAGACAGAACCAAAGTAATTATTCAATTGGTCTGCCATGTCCTTGCTCCCCATAATCAATTCACCTGTTTCTGTCTGCAGGGGACCTACATTTGTCTTTACCAGTCTTTTCCTTTTTACATATCTATAAAAGCTTTTACAGTCAGTTTTTATGTTCCCTGCCAGTTTTCTCTCATAATCTTTTTCCCCCTTCCTAATTAAGCCCTTTGTCCTCCTCTGCTGAACTCTGAATTTCTCCCAGTCCTCAGGTGAGCCACTTTCTCTGGCTAATTTGTATGCTTCTTCTTTGGAATTGATACTATCCCTAATTTCCCTTGTCAGCCACAGATGCACTACCTTCCTTGATTTATTCTTTTGCCAAACTGGGATGAACAATTGTTGTAGTTCATCCATGCGATCTTTAAATGCTTGCCATTGCATATCCACCGTCAATCCTTTAAGTGTCATTTGCCAGTCTATCTTAGCTAATTCACGTCTCATACCTTCAAAGTTACCCCTCTTTAAGTTCAGAACCTTTGTTTCTGAATTAACTATGTCACTCTCCATCTTAATGAAGAATTCCACCATATTATGGTCACTCTCACCCAAGGGGCCTCTCACGACAAGACCGCTAATTAAACATGACCTAAAACTAATTGAATGCCATCTTCACACTTTTAAATTCCTCCAAACTAACATGATTACACCAACATGAAATCTGAAAAAGCAATGTGAGTTTGTTTCATGAAATAAAGTTACTTTCAAGCTATGCTATTTTGAATTACAACAATTCAACATGATAGTGGCACTCAATTTCTTTTCCACAGTTAGCTTCAGACAACATCAGAGCTCTGTGTCACACCAGTCAATCAGCAGCTCATTGCCGTGTAAAGCAGGTGATGGATGCATGGATTTTGGAGAGTAGTACAGGTTATTTCCCTGCCACTGAACACATCTCACCAATGGAAAACTATTTAATGGAGCAGCCGTATTCTTCGGACACAGGGGAGTAATTGATAGAATATAATGTACTTTACCAAGTATGCATCCTTGCTGAATCTAATAAAACTAGGTAAACAAGGTAGGTTTTACTCTCAATTTCCAATTTATGTGGCTGGTAGAATGCATTTGAATGTGTGTTATTAAAAGAGCTGCGATAAATATTGAAATATCAAAATAATGAAAAAAAATGTACGGTGTTCAAAATTCAAGCCAATTATCCGGTCAGTTGTCTGGGACAAGAGCTACTGATTCTAGCAATGTCTTTGGATAATACCATTGCAAAATTCCAAAACGCTGTACAGAGAGTATTATGGATTTTGGTTCCGTCTAATTATACCTGTCATTCTCTTAAGCAAGTTGAGTGAACATCGAATATCTAACTACCTGATATCCAGAGATTACAGCAATCTGAACTGGACAAAATTTTGCTAAGCCAATGTTGAATCTAATTTACTACTTTATCCTGAATGCCAAGTGATCGAACATTCTGGACTAGCCTCTCACGTGGTACAATGTCAAAGGCCTTGCTAAAGTTCATGTAGAAAACATCCACTGCCTTTCCTTCATTAAGTTTCTTGATAACCTTCTCCAAAAATTTATAGGATTGGTTAGACACAACCTACCAGGTACAAAGCCATATTGACTATCCATAATCAGGCCCTATCTGTCTGAATACTTTTATATCTTGACCCTTAGAATACCTTCCAATCACTTATCCACTACCAATATCGGCTCACCGGCCTATAATTTCCTGACTTATTCTTAGAGCCTTTCTTGAACAACAGAACAATATAAGATTTCCTCCA
The DNA here is from genome assembly GCF_963921235.1 of Mobula hypostoma. Classification (NCBI taxonomy): domain Eukaryota; kingdom Metazoa; phylum Chordata; class Chondrichthyes; order Myliobatiformes; family Myliobatidae; genus Mobula; species Mobula hypostoma. The sequence goes on from NC_086098.1 coordinate 198,681,572, forward strand.
GTCATCTGGTACCTCGCCTGTGGTTAAGTATGTTTTGAGTGGCTTTGCCAGGGCCCCTGCAATTTCTGCAACAGCATCCCAGAAAGTCTGATGGGACATCTCATCAGGCTCTGGGGATTTATCCACCCTTATCTGCCTCAAAACAGAAATCATCTTCTGTAATCTGGATATGGTCTATGAACTTCCTACCATGAGGACGTGGACTGACATAACTCATGTGGCACATGCATCTTTCAAAGTTATAGCTGGAAGAACATCAAGGTATTTGAGGTACAGTATACTCTCTCCCTTAAATGGTTACATGTTACAATATGTTCAAGCTGAGATATTCTGCTAAGATAATGGGTAATACTACTGATTCTCAGAAAGGCTGGAATGTGGACATTCCTTTGACCTTGATAGTCTGCAGATTGAGCATATGGGCCAAACCCTCATAATCATAGTTTCCTAGTGGACCCTAATTGCTGAATGGGATATCACAGCATAGAGGAGAATAATTTTTTAAAAAGCTGCAAGAAATAACATTTTTGGTATGACATCCCCTTCACTAGATCTGGCCACAAAGTGTCTTAGGACCTGAAACACTAACTCTGCTCCTCTTGACGCACATGCTCTCTGATCTGCTGTGTGTCTCTAGCACTTTCTATTAGCATCAGATTATAACTGATTTACAGAAGGTATTTTACACTGTTCGACGCAAGCTAAATTGTAACTCCTTTAGTTATCTTGTGCTCACCTGCAATCATTCAATTGACTATCCATTCTAGCACATAACAACAAATTAAACATACATTTTCTCATGTCCTCAAGAACAATAATTGTCAAATCAAATAATAAAGCACAAGATGTCTCTAATATTCATGAATAACAATGAATGCCAGTGTATAAATTCTCCCTTCATACAATGAACATCATCAGAATAAGTGGCGTTCAACATACTTTCTCCTGCCATTAATTCCCCATATGAACCTTCTTGCCTTTCTGCTGCTTTTTTAATGTGTATCTTGGGATCTATTTTTGCAAATGCTGCTTGGCATTTTGTGCATCCTTCTCTCCTAATAGCTTGCTTCCATCTGAACGACACAGTGTTCAATGCTTCTCTAAAGCTGGTGATTGGACAGCCTTATGGCACTTCCTTAGTTGGATTCTAAACAGCAAGATCATGTGTCTATCGTATACTGTTGGCCTGAGTATCCAGCAAATCTTTTCCACCATTGCCACAGCCGTGGTGCCCACTGAGAAGCATTGCTATTGGAATTACAAGGAATCCAGCTCCAATTGCTCTATCAGGACAGAAATTCCAGTACAATTTAAGAACATAAGCAGGAAAAAGCCATCTGATCCTACAAGCCTGCTCTGCCATTCATCAAGATGGTTGTTTATCTCCTATCTCAGTGCCAATTTTTATAATTTTTCCACTTCCCTCTTGGGGAAATCCAAGTAATATTCAAAACCTGTTCATAATTAACTCAATGACTAATCCTTCGCTACCCTCTCAGACAGAATATTTCTATGATTAATCAATCCTCAAACATTAACAATCCCGCTTCTTGTAATCCTAATTTCCTTTCAAGGTGTATTAGGAACAACCTGCAAGGAAGAAGTAACCAGTACTAATCCATCATTAAGGACCCCCACCACTTTAATGGGTGGTACAGAAGCCTGAAGGGATACACACAGTGATCCAGGGACAGCTTTTTCCCCTCTGCCATCCAATTTCTGAATGGACATTGAACCCATGATCACTACCTCACTACTTTTTTAAATTTATTTTTTGCACAACTATTTAACTATTTAATATACACATATATACTTAATGTAATTCGCAGTTTTTCCCCTATATTATCAAGTATTACATTGTACCGCTGCCACAAGGTTTACTAATTACACAACATATGCCTGTGATATTCAACCTGATTCTGATTCCGCCGACAAGGTTTAAGCAACTGCTCAGTCTTTGTTCAGTTGTGACATTGATTTAACATCCTTCTTGGAACAGTACCAACAACTTCTTCATCACTGACAATATCTGAGGCTGTATAACACAATTCACATGAGAGTGGCATTGCATTTGGTACCCCCAATTGTAAACTCCCCACAACTGGAGAGGAATACGTTCTCAGCAGCTTCTGAACGTAACTAGGTGACTGTTGAATATCATTTTTTATTGTTAAACTGCACTTATGTATTTTTTGTGTGTTTGCTTGGACTTTCAGCGTCTGCAGATTTTTTTTCTTTATAATTATCAGTCATGAATTGTGAAGCATTTCCTAATATGTATCTGATTTGCATCTCAACTACACCACTGCTTAAACAAATGAAGACGACCAATAAATTTGCACAGATTAAGTTCTGCAGAATATTTAACAGCACCTGGACAGCATGACTTACAGGCTTATAAATTCAAGCTTTTGCAATTTCTTTTTAACTTCAGCTTCCTAAGAATTCACAAGGTTTTGTTTAAAACTATACATTATTTAGAGAGTATCTATTATATGTCATTTTGTCTATGAACACTTGCAATACTTGAATATCAAAATCACAGCCTCAGAGTTTAGAAGTACAGTATGAGTTTGAATCATTTGAAAATGAGAAACACATACAGCAGCACAATGTATTTAGAAAGCACTTTTCTTAATTGGAGTCAAAACCCATTAATTGGAACTGAAAGCAATTTCTAGCATCTATATTGCCAGTATCCACCATTCCAATTAACTGCCAATGTTTTCAAGTGACAAAATCCCATACAAGACAGCTCATTCATATTTTATCTCTTTTGCCTTAATAATACTGATGTTTACAGCTTTTGTTCTACCAATCTTTATTCTCATAGCCACAAAATACTGTTCTTTGTTTAATACAAAATTCTGAGGACTCCTAATTATCTGAAAAATAACATAAATCAGTGTTTCCTCCATTGAACTGGATATCATAGTTTCCATGATATTATGGTCATGTTGTTAATCTCATATTCAGCCATTTTATGCACCTGTTCTAGCCATTTAACAGTCCAACCGAACAAGATCTTTTTGAAATGTTATTTCCATTTCTTAAATTATCTTTATTTTAACACAGATCAGGGACATGTGCTTCAACAACAAATAATTTTAACAAATGATTTTGGCACTGGATAAGGGATTTTAATAATGAAGGAATTAACTAAATGAGATCATTTTCCAAATTCAAATTCCCTGGTCAAGACCATGTACTAGATTTGTAGGAATTTCTTCGTAAGAGTTATTTATCAACCCTGTTAATCTGTGTAGTTTAAAGGTCTGTTTATGATGGTCATACATGATAGTTTGCTATGGAAATTACTTCTCAAAATTTTCATTAGAATTAAACTCCCTCATTATTTTCCCCTATGTTCCAAATAGCAGAAAATCTAAGATTTTATAAGTGTAACTATGTATTAACAGAACAACCATTTATAGGAAAATAACCCAAGATTTAAAAAATTGTGTCACAATGCACTATTGAATTTCATTTATAATAAAAATATCCTTTGAAATATTTCAACCCCATTCATATTATATTCAGGTTTTGCACATTAAAATATGACACATGGGACTGCAGTACAAGCTTATTAAATGTTTACTCATGGTATTTCTTTCACTGAAAATTCTACCCATAGGATTTTTTTTTAGCAAATAAGTAAGGTTGTGAAAGATATGATCCTCAAACTGTTAATCATTTCTTACAATTTCATATTGACTTTAAATATTTTAATCAAAAATTGCACAATATCCAAGTGAATATTTAGGATTACAAACACTTATGATTCAAACTACCTACTGGAATTTCTGTATCCTCCGCCTTGAGTCTTCCTTTCCTTCTGCTTTCTACTCTGTCACCATGTCCTAGGTAATAGAAAACAATGTTCAGACAATAATAATTTTATTAACCTTGAATAATACACAACAAGCATTTATTTGCTTTCCAAGGGATAATTACAACAGACTCTGCGCACTGATACTCTTTAGGTATTTTATCCTTAAAAGTTAAGTTTACATCATGACACAAATAAAGTGAAAAATGCTAAAAAGTTTCACTATACATGAAGAAAGTGAGATTCAGAAAGGCGCCCAATTTCCTTTGATTGATCTACCACCATTTATTATCTATCCACCACTAAAGTTACAACCAAGTCCAGTATTTTGCTGCTGTTTTAGACACAAGTAATACTGAACTCAAAATCTGTATTTGAAAGACATTTTTGTTTTATTTTGTTCAAAAGTGAAAAGCTACTTCAACTCAAAGGCAGAGCATTATGAAGTAATTGTATTACTCTCAGAAGACTTGGACTCTGCATTAAAATCTGAAATAATGTTCAGCCTGCAAACTAAGGTTTATTAAAGTAGCTTGCAACCATCTGATTCAGCCCATTCATCTACTTATACATACTAGTGGAATTTCATTATGCTTTAGGTTATATGCCAAGCAAAAGACTACAGAAGTTACACTTAAAGAAGCATACACTCAGCCAGTCATAGACTCCTTCATCAATATCCACAGCTATGTCCTGTTCAATTAACCACAACTCCACGAACACAGAATCTTATCAAAGTATCATCCTACAGGTTCCCATCCACATTCCCCCTCCCCCCAATCTGATTGATTAGTAAGCCTTCATTTTGACCATAAGACCATAAGACACAGGAACAGATTTAGGCCACTTGGCCCATTGAGTCTGCTCTACCATTCAATCATGGCTGACACTTTTTCTCCCCTCCTAAGCCCCATACCCTAGCCTTCTCCCCGTAACCCTTGATGTCATGGCCAATCAAGAACCTATCAATCTCTGCCTTAAATACATCCAAAGACCTGGCCTCCACAGCTGCCTGTGGTTACAAATTCCACAAGCTCACTACCCTCTAGCTAAAGAAATTTATCCGCATCTCTGTTTTAAATGGATGCCCCTCTATTCTGAGGCTGTGCCTTCTTGTCCTAGACTCCCCTACCATGGGAAGCATCCTTTCCAAATCTACTCTGTCTAGGCCTTTCAGCATTTGAAAGGTTCCACCCACTCATCCTTCTAAATTCCAGTGAGTACATGCCCAGAGCCATCAAATATTCCTCATATGATAACTCTTTCATTCCTGGTATCATCCTTGTGAACTTCCTCTGAACCTCCTCCAATGCTAGCACATCTTTTCTTAGATAAAAATCACAAAACTGTTCATAATACACAAGCGGAGGCCTCACAAGTGCCTTATAAAACCTCAGCCTCACATCCCTGCTATTGTATTCTCAACCTCTCAAAATGAATGCTAATTTTGCATTTGCCTTCCTCACCATCGACTCAACCTTCAAGTTAACCTTTAGGGTGTTCTGCACAAGGACTCCCAAGTCCCTTTGGATCTCCTATTTTTGGATTTTCTCCAACTGGTTTGACAAGCAAGATTTTCCCTTAATGAAACTATACTGACTTTGTCCCATCATGTCCTGTGTCACCAAATACTCCATCATCTCATGCTTAACAATTGTCTTCACCATCTTCCCAACCACTGAGATCACGCTAACTGGACTGTAATTACCTTTCTGCTGCCTCCCTCCTTTCTTAATAAGTGGAGTGACATTTGCAATTTTCCAGTCCTCTGAAACCATGCCAAAGTCCAATGATTCTTAAAGATCATTACCAATCCCACGACAATCTCTACTGCTACTTCTTTCAGAACCCTCGGGTGCAGTTCATTTTGTATATCATTTAAAACAGGCATTGTGTGAGATTGAGCACAGGAACAGGCAAGGGCCAAGAATGGGAGTCTTCAATGTCCATATCCAAGAAAGTTAATAGCATTAGCACTGACTTAGATGGTTATGCATTCAGGAATAAAGTTACCGTACTGCATCTGTGGTGGATGACAAAGAAATCAACATGAGGGAAAACACAAACCTGTTCTCATCCACATCAATCAAACTGTTGCTGGTGCATCAGTTCAAGATAATATTGGAAGGACTACCAGCATCTATCTATGTTGAGGAAGTTCCCATCTTCACACTGGTGTACCTTCTCCAGTGTAGTATGGCATAAGTGCCCAATTAGATAGATTGAGAATAGGCTTGGCAGTTCAAAACAGGCCATCAGTGAAGAATTATGGAATGCTAGTAGCAAGTTCTCAGTCCACAGCAATCTGTACCATAGTGAGCTAATGCATACTTCCTTTACCATTGAGTCAAGGGAACAATCATCGTTCAGAATCAGAATTAGATTTATTATTACTGATATAAGTCATGATTTTTTTGTTTCCTAGCAGCATTACAGTACAGGCATAATAAATTATTATATTACAATAATAAATAAATTAATTGTGCAAAAGAGAAATAATGACGTAGTCTTCATGGACCATTCAGAAATCTTATGGCAAAGTGGAAAAAACTGTTCCTAAAATGTTGATTATGTATCTTCAGGTTCCTGTTCTCCTCCCTGATGGTGATATTGAGAAGAGGGCATGTCCTGCCAAAGGGTCTCAGCCCGAAACGTCGACTATACTCTTTTCCATAGCTGCTGCCTGGCCTGCTGAGTTCTGCCAGCATTTTGTGTGTGTTACAGAGGGCATGTCCAGTTTGATAAGGGTCCTTAGTGAAGCATGCTGTCCTCTCAAGGTACCGCTTTTGGAAGATGTCCTTGATGGTCTATGCTTATGATGGAGCTGGCTAAGTCTGCAACTCTTTGCACATTGGCACCTTCATACCAAATAGTGATGAAACCATTCTGCATGCTCCCCATGGTACAAGTAGTAGAGGGATTATTGTGATCCTACGCTAGAAGAAATGCAGCTTTAGAATGTACAAAATGTAAGGTGGAAAAGGAACAGCAGAGGTCTACATTTATTCTATCCAGCAACACACCATATAAACAACAAACAGAACAAAGCAATCCCACAGCCTACAGAAATCAAAGCTCTGCAGTCTTGTTGTATCCAGCCTAAATCATACAGAACAATTAAACAGTTATCAGAAGGAGAATGATGAAGGCATCCAATAAGTCCAAAGATTGGCTGAAATAGTTGGCAATTGCACTCCACAAGCTAGGTCAAGAGCATGAGCCATCCCACCCTCCTCCCAAGGCTACCCCATCAAAGCTACTTTTGAATATATTACCTTCCTTCCATATCATATAAAGTACCAAAACCCAAAAACCATGGATGAACCAGAATTCATAATCTAGTGAGGGCTAAATCTGTGGCAATCAAGACCGGTGATCTATACAGAACTATACAAGAAGTCCAGGAATGACCTGTGGAGGTTATTTTAAGAATGTAAAATCAATTCCAATTTAAGTTAGAGACAGAATCGGATGCACTGGCAGGGTTTGCAGGCCACTACCTCACATCATGGATGGTCATGATGCTTCGCTCCAAAGGAGCTCAACTCCTTCTATGCACACTATAAAAGGGAGAATAAAACTCTACACGAGTGCGACTCCCTACAGCATCCGATGACCCTGTGATCTCTGTCTCGGAAACCAACATTAGACCCTCTTTCAAGAAGGTGAATCTCTGCGAAGAATCAGTCCCCAATGGTGTACCTGGTAGGGGACTGAAAATCTGGGCTAACCAACTGGTAGAAATGTTCAAGGACATCTTCAATCTCTCACTACTGCAGTTGGAGATTCCCACCTGCTACAAAAGTGTGACAATCATACCAGTGCCCAAGAAGAGCAGGTGATCTGCCTCAATGACGATCACCCAGATGCACTCACATCTACTGTGATGAAGTGCATTGAGAGGGTGGTCACAGCTAGAACCAAGTCCTACCTAAGCAAAGACCTGGACCCACTGCGCTTTGCTTATCATCACAATAGGTCTACAGTGGATGAAATCTCGTCGGCTTTCTACTTGGTCTTCGATCACCTACACAATAGCAATACCTACGTCAGGCTGCCATTTATTGACTACAGCACATCGTTCAACACTATCATACCCTCCATACTAATAAACAAGCTCCAAAACCTGGTCCTCTGTACCTCCCTCTGCAATTAGTCCTTGACTCTGACCCTTGACTTCCTCATCAAGAGACCGCAGTCCGTACGGATCAGAAATAACATCTTCTCCTCGCTGATAATGAACATAGGCACATCTCAAGGATGTACACTGAGTCCACTGCTCTACTCTCTCTATGCCAATAACTGTGAAGCTAGATATTTACTTAATTTAATTATATACATATATACACTCATCTTATTGTACTTAAGTTTTTTTTATTATTATGCATTGCAATGTACTGCTGAGGCAAAATTCACATTTCACGTCACATGCCAGTGATACTAAACCTGTTTCTGAACCTTCCAAGAGAACTGGATGCAACAAAAATGATGACGCAAGAGAATCTCAAATGTAGCACTGAAATCTTTTGCCCTTCAGCCAGACAAACCATTTGTCAACCTCTTCCAACATTGGAATACTTCCTTTTTAAATCCTTTTAAACCAACATGAGAATACTAGTGGAAAAAAAATGTTGAGTTGCATTGTGTTTCTAAAAAAAAAGACAAATTCAACCTGGTTACTTACTATTCAAAATCAGAATCAGGTTTATTATAACTGGCATGTTGTTTTGCAGCAGCAGCAGCAGTGCAAGACTATTATAGTTTGCTCCATTACTATCATCATTAACAATATCATGATAGTTTTGACATTCTGCTTGCTTTCAAATCTTAGCTTGGAGTGAGGTGAGATGAATTCCAAAGATGAGGGAAGAGTAATTATCTTTGATATCAAATCTACACTTAACAACAGTCAGTTCAGAATTGCCCAGTAGACTTGATGTTAACAGAATTTTTAAAAAAGGTTGAGTTGGGGTTTCATTCTTACAGCAAACTCCTCAGAGTCCTTTCCTGGTCGCAGTTGCTGCTTCACCGATGACAATTCTTTCATTAGTTGAGATATTTAACGATGAGATCACATGAGCTCAGTGATGAATTTTATTCTCTTCAGATACTCAAACGGTTGATTTCTTCAATGCATTGACTTAGGCTTTAACCAACAAATACCAACTAACAATAGGGCTACTTAAGAGCCAGTCAATGACCATCTTCAACATGAATGAGCTGACCAGCTTCCCATGGTATATAATATTTACTTGTACAACCTTTCTTATGTGTATCACCATTGAATCATAACTGAAATGGGCCAGCCACAAAGTTTAGACTACAGTCAAAGAAGCCAGGGTTTCCCACAGAATAAATCTCTGACTTGAACATCTTCCCATGACATTCAGCTTGTTACCAATGCAAGACACAATGCTTTCTGCAGAGCTTGAGATCACATGAGCAGTTATTTGTGGAGAATAGGGCCAGTTCTAAAAAGCGAGCAGTGCTTCTTGGGACTTTCGGTGGATCTTGAGATCATTTGGATTATTAGGCAGTTGACAAAGGCCAACAGAAAGAAGTTAGGCTTAAGTGGAGCGGCTATTGTTGGTGGGCCAGGGTTACAATGGGGAGCCGAGGCTTTGGCTCAGTCAGATTCAGAATCAGGTTTAATATCAGCAGCATATGTTGTGAAATTTGACGTTTTTGTAGCAACAGTACAACAAGCCTCAAGAGGCTTCATTAAGAAGAGACAGAGTCTAAGGTAAGTTTCTTTCTTTCCCTCCTTCTTTCTCTCTTGTTCTCTCTCCCTTTCTTTCTCATTATTGCTCTTTCTTTTTTCTCTATCTTTCTTTCCCACTCTCTTTCTCTTTCTTCACAGTTGGAGTAGTAGGAATATCAGTGAGAACTGTGGGAAGCTCCTCTTGTGGATGTGGGTAAACAGGGTCCAGCATTTCTGATACCTACAAGAAGTTCATCCAGCTGCAGTTTCTATAGACCGTATTACAGTACTGTAGCTGGAGCTGAATGACATTCTGACCATTCAGGAGACAGGGATTGACTAGCAACAGGTTCAAGGAGACAGTTACACCCAAGGCGCAGGTCACAGGCAACTGGGTGACTGTCAAGAGAAGGAGATAGATAGCCAGGACAGTGTACCCATGTAGCTGTTATATATTGTCTATAAAATCTATATTAATGATTGGAATGATAATTTGGTAAATTGGATCAGCAACATTCAGATGACACCAAGATTGTGAGCTTAGTGGATAGCAAGGAAGGTAATCAAAAATTGCATTAAGTGGGATTTGGTTAAATTATAGAAATGGGCTGAAAAATAGCATATGGAATCTAATGCAGACAGATGTGAGCTCACAGTGACACTGAGGAGTGCCATAAAACAAAGCAATCTGGGAATACAGATCCATAATTACTTGAGAGTGGTGTCATAGGGTCATAAAGAACGCTTTTGGCACCTAGCCTTCATAAATCAGAGTACTGAGTATAGGAGTTGGGATGGTATGTTGACATTGTACAAGACTTTTTTAGGCCAAATTTGGAGTCTCATGTGCAATTCTGGTCACTTACCTACAGGAAATATATTATTAAGATTGCAGAAGTACATAGAAAATTTACAAGGATGTTGCTCAGACTTGAAGACCTAACTTATTGAAAACTTTGAACTGGTTAGGACTTTATTCACTGAAGCATAGGAAAATGAATAGCGATTTAATAGAGGTATACACAATTATAAGGTGCATGGATATGGTAAATGAAATCTTTTTCCCACTGAGGTTGAGTGAGACTAGCACTAGAAGTTAAGGGTGAGAGGTGATATAATTAAGGGGAACCTGGAGGGGAACTTCTTCGCTTAGTGGAAGTGGTGGATGCAGGTTCGCATTCAACATTTAAGAGAAGTTGGGAGCAGGTCGATGGACTGGGCAGAATAATAGTGCTGTGTTACAGTGCTCCCTGACTCTGGGTCAGAAATACAATGTAGTACTAATCAAAAATACTAAACAAGCACGACAACTTGCAATAATGCCAAACAAAAAAAGTAGATGCTGAAAGCCTGAAACATAAACAGAAAATACTGGAAACACACTGAGTAGGTCAGGCAACACCTGTAAAACAAAATTAATGTTTCAAGTCAAAGACCTTTCATCAGAATCAGGGAAGAGAAGAATAGATATCATCTTCTCTCACTCATTTCTAATGAAGGATCTTTGACCTTCAGCTTAACTCTGCATCAGTTTTGATGATGCTGCCTAAAACATCCAGCTTTCTTTTTCTTAGATCCAGAAAAAGCAGTGTGTAATCACTGGCACTATATTCATTACCTTATACATTAACCCTCCACATCATTAGTGGATTGTGGGTACAGAGTATATCATCTACAAGATACACTTCAACAGCTTGCCAAAGTTCCTTTGACTGCACCTCCTACACCCAAAAACACCACTACTTAGAAGCAAAATGCCAGCATAAGGATGAGAATGGAACAAACTCCAAGTTTCTGTCAAAGTCTTAGTCTATCATGATGTGATCATTATCACTCTTCATTCACTACCACTGAAGCCAAATTTGAGAACTCTAAACTGAAAAGTACTGAGGGTGTACATCAACATATGAACTTGTGCAGTTCAAGAATTATGGAAATGAGAGATCTATATACTACTAAAACTCCCATGCAATGTCTGTCTGTTTGTGACCTCCAATTAGTGCAAACGGTGCATTACAGCGGCACTTTTTTTGGCTAAATCGAATTAAAATGTGCTAACTTACAGAATGTAGGCAAATTTCAGGGTTATATATTTGTATAAAATTGCTCATTCGCCAAAAATCAACAGACTGGCTTTCACTCGAGAGCCGATCGGCCATTATGGAAATCGGGGCGTGACAGCCCAACGCATGTGCACGGCCAGCCTCAGTAGCGACACCTACCGGAGCAAAAGGGCAGGGCAGCTCTATTTTGAGGGGTCACACTCTGTTAATCACCATCAGCATGTGCAGGATTGGGACAGATCTAACTGCCACCCATCAATAAGCGATAATTAATCTTCTCGTAATGACGTACTTCGAGACACCCATAAAACCCTTTGCTGCAGTCAAAGGACAGTGGTGATTATTTCACGTCCATTTAGGAGACCGCCAACCACATCATCAAGAATAATCAGCATCCTTTGGTGTTAGTGCTTCGTATCTTCTATCCACCATTAGGGTGAAAAAAAAATTTGGTCAGTGTGGCAAGGGAAAGGGGACATTATGGTCAAGAGATGCCACCAAACGTCGTTGGGAAGCGGCAAAGAGAGGGAGAGAACAAGAATTGGATGAGACTAGGGCTGCACGACTCCAGGATCAAAGAGTCAGGACAAAAAAAGATGAGAGAAGAAGAGACAGAGGAGGAGAGGCATGCACGTCTCCAGGATCAGAGACAAGCAACAAACAGCAGAAGAGCTGAAGAGACAGGGGATGAAAGGGCTGTATGTCTCCAGAATGACAAAAGCAGGCACAGGAGGAGGAGAGAGGAAGAGACAAAGGAGCTGAGAAATGCACATCTCTGGGATCAGAGACAAAGAACAAACAGCAGAAAAGATGAAGAGACGAGGAATGAAAGGACTGCATGTCTCCAGAATGACGAGAGGCACGAGGGTGGCAGATAAACCAGAAATGATGCCATAAAAGTGTCCTTTGTTAAACGAGGAGGAGCTATATTTCCTTTGCTACGCGTCGTTCTTCTTTAATAAACTGAGGTTTTCTACTTCAGTTTCCAAAGCAAAGTGATACCAATAGCATTCAGGAAAATTTAAATGTTCATTCTGGTCACATCAGGCTGCACTACCCCATTGTCTAGCAGGCAATAAATGCCAGTTAATCCTACATCCTTTGCACGAACAAAGCTTTGATTTACTAAATATAAAAGACAAAATTTTTGTTCAAAACCTTGCAGTTTAAAAGTAAAGTTAAAAGTTCATTTATGAAGTGATTAAAAAGCTCCAATTAAATAAACTACAAAAATTCCAAGAAAACGGTAATTGCAGATCTGTATAAAATTATTATATATTACTTATAGATTTTCAATTAACAACTCAATCCGTGACTAGCTATAACCTTGCTAGATTTTTCTCTGAAGTATGAAAAATGAGTCTCTCATGGTCAATAGAATTATTCAATTGCAAATGAGTTTTTAATTAAGTCTGACAATTAAAATGCTAAACTTAGATGAAATACTAAGAAAGAATGACATAAAATATTGAACATTTTATAACTAGTTGTCAACAGTAAGCTTCTCTAAAGGAACAAGTGTATCAAGAATATGATTAAAGTACTGAGTTCATTTCCTGCACAACTATAATTAAACAGTTCTGACCAGTAACGATGTACTGGGACCAACTGTTAGCTGAGCAAATAGAGTGAGGTTTACTGGCAATGAGGATTAGCCTCAGATTTGAGTCTGTTCACTTTTCATGACTGTAATTCCTAAATGAATACTGGGTCCAATATAATTTCTATGTAGCATTATCTCTGCATCAATTACATTTGATTAGACAAAAAGCAGCAAGGACTCGGGTGCAGTAGATTATTATTGATCTAAAAAGGAATTTCCTACTTTCTGAACGAAGCCAATAATTTCACTGCAATTGGGACTGAGTTCATTCATAGCAGATATGGAGACTGTAAAGCACGATCCACATGATAGCCCACATGCTAAAGTCCTAAATTGGAGCACAGCTAATTGTGGTGACATATAGATAGGAACTTGCAAGGATTGATTAAGAAAGGCTGTCAGTAAGTAAAAGGACATATGGCAAATGGGAGGCTTTTTAAAAAACGTAATAATCTATGAGTTCAGGGTCATCATGTTCTTATCAGGGAACCATGGCTGATATGGAATATTAAGGCTTTGGTCAGGTAAAATGGAGTAACATGTTAGGCATACACACAAAATGCTGGAGGAACTCAGCAGGCCAGGCAGCATCGATGGAAAAGAGTACAGTTGATGTCTCGGTCCGAAACGTCAACTGTACTCTTCTCCATAGATGCTGTCTGGCCTGCTGAGTTCCTCCAGCAGTTTGTGTGTGTTGCTCAGATTTTCAGCATCTACAGATTTTTTCTTGTTTGTATATGTCAGGCATAGGGAGCAGAGAGGTCACATTGATTCTCATTCAGCAGTATTGTCTAGGAGGTAATTAACCTACCAGCACATCTTTGGGAAATGAGAGGAAAACCAAGTGCCAGGAAGATCATGCAAACACAAAAAACACTCATGGTCAGGATTAAACCCAGGTCCCTGGAGCCATAAAACAGCAGCACCAACAACAACAACACAACAGTACTTGTGCCATCCTTTGATGGCACAAACGAGCTTCTGATCATTGTTGATCCCTTGGATGTTGATATTTAAGGATAAATAATAATAATACAGTTGAGTATCCAGAGTACTCACTTATTTCTCTTGTAGGATGGTCACTACCTGGCATTTAGTAGCTCAGATCCGAATGTAGCCTTGATCCCTGCTGACATGGATTGTTTATGAATAGAATTAAGTACACAACCATCAGTGAGCATCCAACACTTCTGAATCAGCAAGGAACATCATTGTTGAAGTTCCTAAACGTAGTTGGTCTGTAACTCTGCCCTGAGGATCTCTTGCAATTAACTTTCTTTGTGTAACAGCAATTATTCCACTTAACAGTCAGTGACTTGAGCTTACTAGGGTTCCTGGATACTACTTTCACTCAAATTGTTAATGTCAATGACAGTTACTTTCTCATTACCTTTGGAATTTAGTTGCTGAGACCCTAAGCTAGGTAGTCCTGGCAGAAACAAATTTGGGCTACAACGAGCACTTTTAAAAGTAAATTCCTCTTGGCAGAACTGATGGTGGCACCTTTTGTCACTTTACTGATGACTGGGAATAGACTGGTTGCAATTTGTCTGTTTGATTGGCATCTTACGCACCAACCTAATCATTCACTCCATCTATGATTAGTGCTCAATGTGTGCAGGGTGGATCATCTACAGAATGTAAAGTCGCTTCTTACCAAGGCCTCACAATATGGAATGCAGCCTTAAAGAAAAAAGTTCTCCACCACATTGGGTAAGACAAGGGAACACAAACCAATCCTCATAGAGGGATCAGAAGGGGAGAGAGCGTGCAATTTCAGGTATATGCAATGGTGGTCTCAGTACTAATGCCCAGTTCATCTGTATGTATTTTTTTCAGGAGGAAAATTTTAGAAAATTTCTACTAATTTGAATTAGCCAGACTGGGAACTAAATAGATAAGTGGACTGATACCACTAGTCGGAAAATAAGTACTGTACACACCACATATGCTTGGGACAGTGGGATTTATTAAGATATTCTAATATCAAAAAAATCAAGCATTTGTTGTAATTACATCATTCAGTGAGATCAGAAGATTGGGCCTACCATACTATAACCATGTGGGAGCTACATTGAGAACCAATCCATGGAAATGGAGATATGATTGAAGGTTGGAGCTCAAATGTTTAGCTCCTTGTCCTAAATGGAAACAGTTCATTCCAAATAAAATCTTTAAACAAGTTAAAGACTGCGGATGATAGAACCTGCAATTAATTCAAACTGGAAGCCAGACACAGGGGAAAACTCTTGGGTTTAGTGCCAGAAATGAATACAGTTTGCCAACAAAAAGTGTGGTGTTTTATTATTCTCTATAATTATGAGGATTGTTGTGAAATAAAACCAGAACATGCTGGAAATACTCAGCAGGTCAGATGGCATCTACAGTGTGAAATAAGGTTGACTCTGTTTTATCTCCACACAATTGCTCGCTTACCTTCCAAGTATTTCTGGCCTTTTATTGCATTTATCTCTGAAATCAGAATTTATAGATGTGAATTTCATGACTTCAGGCTCTACCAAAAATTTTTTAGAAACAAATTAAATATTACTGAAAATTAATCACTGTTATAATGCAAGAATCTGCAGTTAATTCAGGGCAGAAGCCAGGCACAGGGGAAAACTCCTGGGTATAGTGTTCAAAATGAATTCAGTCGACACCACGAGACTAGCGTGATACGTTTTATTATTTTCTATATTATGAAGACGGTTTTGAAAAGGATTGGAATTCCTAGCTGAAGTTATTCTGTCACTTATATGGTGTATATGAGTAAATCACTTCGTTATTTTGCAGACTTCATTAGAACATTTATCAGTCTACATCTGAAAAGACAGAACGGCACAAACAAGATCACAACATGTCAACAGTAGATACCATTTCATTGGCTCCTCATTCTATCCTGGAACACTTGGACAATGAAGATGTACACATCAGGATGCTCTTCATTGTCTACAGCTCAGCACTCAATACTAACATCCCCTGAAACTAATTAATATGCGTGAAGTCCTAGGCCACAATACCTCCTTGTGCAACTAGATGCTCAATTTCCTCTCTTGCAGCCCATTAGTTCAGAATGGCAACAATATCTCCTCCCCAATCTCCTTCAGCACAAGTGCACCACAAGGCTGTGAAGCCCCCTGCTCTATTTACTTTATACTTATGACGGTGAGGCAAAGCACAGCTCAAATACCATACTTAAGTTTGCCACAACACCAGTGGTGACATATTAGCTTATAGGATTGAAAACCTGCTGAGTGGTACCGCAACAACAATCTTTCATTCAATATCATCCAGACCAAGGAGATTATTGATTTAAGGAACAGCAAACCGGAGGTGCATGAGCCAGCCCTCATTGGGGGATCAGAGGTAGAGAGGGTCAGAAACTTTAAATTCCTCAGTGCTATCATTTCAGAGGATCTGTTCTGGGTCCAGCACATAAGCGTTATTACAAAGAAAGCACAGCAACACCTCTAATTCCTTAGAAATTTGAGAAAATTTGGCATGTCAGCTAATACTTTGACA
Organism: Mobula hypostoma; assembly: GCF_963921235.1. Taxonomy (NCBI): domain Eukaryota; kingdom Metazoa; phylum Chordata; class Chondrichthyes; order Myliobatiformes; family Myliobatidae; genus Mobula; species Mobula hypostoma. The sequence goes on from NC_086098.1 coordinate 198,698,290, forward strand.
AACCTAATAATGTGTGGTGCAGAGTATATTGACTGGTTGCACCATGGCCTGGTATGGAAATACTAATGCATTTGTATGGAAAAGCCCACAAAAAGCCCAGTCCATCAGAATCGGATTTATTATCACCGGCATGTGACGTGAAATTTGTTAACATAGCAGCAGCAGTTCAATGCAATACATGATCTAGCAGAGAGAGAGAAAATAATAATAATAATAATAAATAAACAAGTAAATCAATTATGTATATTGAATAGATTTTTTTTAAACGTGCAGAAACAGAAATACTGTATATTTTTTTTTAAAGTGCGGTAGTGTCCAAAGATTCAATATCCATTTAGGAATTGGATGGCAGAGAGGAAGAAGCTGTTCCTGAATCACTGAGTGTGTGCCTTCAGGCTTCTGTACCTCCTACCTTATGGTAACAGTGAGAAAAAGGCGTGCCCTGGGTGTTGGAGGTCCTTAATAATGGACGCTGCCTTTCTGAGACACCGCTCCCTGAAGATGTCCCGGGTACTTTGTGGAGCTGACTAGACTTGCTACCCTCTGCAGCTTCTTTCAGTCCTGTGCAGTAGCCCCTCCATAGAAGGCAGTGATGCAGCCTGTCAGAATGCTCTCCACGGTACAACTATAAAAGTTACATGTGTAAAGCCCTCCCTATCATTGAGCACATATATGTGGAGCTCTATCACAGGAAAGCAACTTCCAGCATCAAGGATCTCCACCATCCAGGACATGCTCCCTTCTCTCTGCTGCCATCAGGAAGTGGTACAGGAGCCTCAGGACTCACCACCACCAGGTTCAGGAACAGTTATTACCCCTCAACCATCAGACTCACTTTCAAGAACTCTTCATTTCTTGTTCTTGATATTTATTGGTTTTTTTCCTGTTTCTTTTTGTATTTGCAGTTTGTTTTTTTTAATGCACATCGGTTGCTGTCCATCCTGTTGGATGTGGTCTTTCATTGATTCTATAGTGTTTCATGTACTTACTGTGAATGCTTACCAAAAAAATGAATCTCAGGGTTGTATATCGTGACATACATGTACTTTGATAATAAATTTACTTTGAACTTTGAAAGAATATGCATGGAAGCAGGTGACAGATAAACATTTAGTTCACATAAAAAAGAAACTCATTGTTAATGTTATGTAACAAAATGAAGACCAAAAAATAAGAGTTCTGATCATGAGTAGTATCAGATTCAATTAGAAGACATACTTCAAAATTTCAACATGGAAGACTACCTGGTGCAAACCAGGAATTTGTAACATTTGTATTCAGTGCCTTCAGTAGTCTACATTCAGTGCCGGGACATAGACAGTTGACGTCTCAAGTCGGGACTTCGCTGGTCCATTTTTTTCCATTAATGCAGCCTAACCCACTGCCTCCTCCAACGTGTAGCTGCAATCTCCTGGTTTCTCTCCAGAATCAATGTTAGCATGCCTCTGAGTCTGCTGGATTTGGACTTCCTTGCTTACACTGGGAATGGATATTATAAGATTTGAATTAAATAGTAGACTAACATGAACTGTAAAAGGTCTGTACAATGGGCAAAATAATGAGGTCTGATGCACAGCACTTAACAGTAATGGCAAATGAGGCTTTTTACCTGTTGAGATTTCAATGGTTATTGCATTTGGGACAGCATGATAGCCACTCTTGCACACGGAATTATTTAAATAAAAACAAGAAACTGAAATATTTACAAAAAGGTAACTATCATTGGTCATTTTAATCACGTTTTGTTTGAATGTTGTATTAACATTGCTCCTCCCCTCCTCAACTGGAAATGGAATGGCATTTACTGCTATCAGAAGTGCACACATCAAATTCTACGCTGCACAACTTCACACATAAACATGATGGTGCATAAAAGAAAACCCTGTCTTTGTTTCAAAAGGCACAAATATATCTAGTTTCAGTTTCAGTTAAGAGAATGAATCTTCTCATCACAAGCAAAGCTTTCTAACCTAATTTGCTAGGTCATAAGTCTCATTATATCATTGTTAATTAAAAGCGTAGTAACACATCACACAAAATCATTTAGATTTATAATAAGCCTAACTTAACAGTGGCCACAGGGAGAGATGTAGCTGCACAGGAACAAGACTGAATGAAAGGATGGGCCAGTGATTCTACGTATGTATTGGAAATTACAGCAGTCTGGCTTGATTAAAATCAGTTGCTTAGCAGATATAAAGTGCTACCTTCTGAATAAAGCAATAGAGAATGGTTCAGTTGTTTGTAATGGCCAGTAAAATCTTTCCAAAATTAAATGCATTCATGCATATTATCATTTATTTCTGGTTTCTTTTAAAAACTATTTTCAAATTTGCTTCCAAAGATTCTCACCATCTGATGTCTACCATGAACATTAGTATCAGAGATGTTATAATAACCCCAAAGGCACAGAATTCTCAATGATCAAAGTATTGGACGTCATTGTCATAACACTGTGAAAATGACAGCAACCCCAATATTTCTGCAGTTGAGTAATTTAGCTTTAAACTCTGAAGTCATTCAGTGTTCTAGCCCTTCTCTTCATGCTATGCAGTTTTCAACTTTGTCCAACAAAAAGATAGTTAATATTGTAGCCTAGAAATTCTTGGAAAGCTGAAATAAACAGAACACTGCTATGTGCAGCAGGCCAAAAAAGTGTTTATCTTAAGGCCCCCGGATCCAAAATTGAACCTTACAGAGCTTTACTCTTTATGTGCAACAGAAAAAGATTTAGATGTTCACACAGCCTTCAAGGACCTCCCTCTCAAAGTTTTGCCACTATGCTTAGTGCAGAGGAAATGAGGGAATGTGAGGAGGATAATGTCAAATTAAGGAAAACATCACAAGGTTTACAAAGCAGCCCATGATCTTCAGTCAGTTCCCTATTAAGAACTCCACAGAATGGAACCAGCACAGCACATGCCCTTAAGTTATAACAAGAGACTTCTATTTGTGAAGTCTGCATTATCCTGAACCATCCATACATAATGGAAATCACAAGCTGTTATACCACGGGGCACCACAGTAATTGTCCGGGGAACTAGATTTGTTACCACATCAGATGCATGAGGGACTGAGAGAAAGAATAAAAGATTTCACAACCCAGATAGTGTTCCTGATTTTCTTCAACAGATGTTTTTAATAAAATTTTAGTTGTAATAAACAATTAACCATGAGCTGCATGACAGAATATCTAGGCCAAAGACTTTACAAGCTCGTCTCACAAGAGGTTAAGGTTTAGCAAACTCTCTGGCTCAAAATAAGACAAGTTTTAAATAGGTTAATTCCTTTTACTTAAAAAATAAACATTTTAAGCATTTACTCTAATCGTTTAATGTTCCAATCTTAGTGGTCCTGTAAAATGTTCAAAAATTTAAATTAAAATTTGTAATTTTTTTTCTTCTTGGTTTGACTTGTGTGGATTCCTTAATTAGGACAGACTGTTCAGCCAGCTGGATGACATCATGGCGGTTGGAAAACAGGGATCCACTTGATCTGATGTCTAATGGAATCAATATCTAGTGGAAAAAAGTGAAATTCTAAGCACAGAGACCAAACCTTTGTGGGAAGCTTTCCTCAAAGTGACAAATGAGATCTTTTATTTCACCACTGGCTATATGTTCTGGTCAATACTAACAAACAAGATGGGCAATCTCTGAAATTGCCTCCGAGGAGGTGTTGGTGAGCACTTTTCTTCAAACACTGATACTCCCATAATGCTGTAGAGCTGGGAGTTCCAGAAATTAGAGCCAACGATGTTGAAGCACAAATGATATACTTCCAATGGTTTATTACCTGGAGGGGAGCATGCAGGTGGTGCTGATCCCATCTGCTTGCTGTCCTTGTCCTTGTAGGCGGTGGGAATGGGAGCTGCTGTTGGAGTACATAGGCTCATAACTGAAGTGATTTTTGTAAATAGCACACTGCAACCACTGAGGAGTTAGGGGTGGAGAGGATGAATTTTAGGGTGTTCGATGAGGTGCCAATCAAGTGGGTTGTTTTGTCCTGGATGTTTCTTGAGAGTTCTTGGCAATGCACTCGTGCAGGCAAATTAAGAATATTCCATCATGCCTTTAACTTGTGGATAGTAGAAAGGCCTTGGGCTGTCAAACAGCAAGTCACATCCTGCAAAATACCCAACCTCCAGCCTAAATTTTAGTCACAGGTTTAGGTGGTCAGGAGCTTCTTATTTAAGCTGTGCATTGCCAGGCAATTTCACAACATAAAAATCTGCCAGCATGCAGATGAAATTTAACATTGATCATCAGTAGTCATCATCATTTCTGACCTAATGATAGAAGGAAGGAAGGTCATTGATGAAGCAGCTGAAGCTGGTGGAGTTTGTACACTGCCCTCAAGCACTCCTGCGGTGAAATTCTGGAATGATTGACCTTCATCAATGTGCTGTCCCAGGGCTGAGATGATTGACCTTCATGTCACTTATTAGCACTGTTCCCTCTAAGCTACATGGGTGCACAGCCACACACAACTAAAATGCTCCCGTGTACATAGCCTTTGTTGCTGCACAGCTGGAATTGGATGCTGGAATTCTTTGTTGTACAGTATTTCATTATACTTTCAATTAATCAATAAGATCATAAGATGTGATTTCTTTCAATTTTCTTTCTAATTATTCATAGTATGCATATTATAATAAACAAAAATTTTAAAGTGCCATGCAGTTTGGAGACCACATAAAAATTTCCTGCTCAAAGCAATGGTTGGTTCGTGCAGCTGTAAAAAAAAATAGAAGGAATGCTGTTTATAAGTTACCACACAAAATGTTCTTAAATGGAAATGTTTAAGTGCAACACTGATTACCAACAGATTTCATTAGGTACTCTGCTCTTTCAAATTCCGGCCCAAATTTAATATTTTCTTGCAACTAAGAAATAAACATATACTGTATGTACATTTGTATATTGGTATATGCAAACACGTATCAAAGATCATGTGCTGATCATGAATCTTTCTGTTAAAACAATGTTAGTGGATATCTTGCAACTATGTGCTGGACATGCAGCATGACTAGTAGTCTAACTTATTTTGAATGGAGCTGTTCTAAATACGCAAAAGACTTGCAACTACTTAAAGTTGATTGGAAGACAGTAAATTGGGCAGATCTCTCAGAGATAAGCTCATAGTACGTCAAAATTGTTTTAATAAACGACATGGGGTACTTGGTTTTGAAAGAATGCTTCTCTATTAACAATTTAGATAGACACTTCAATAAGTTCACATCAGGGGTGATAAAGATATTTCTTTTGATTGGACACTGGAACAGAAATAGAAATTTCCTTACCAACTCCTGCTAGATAATCGTGCTTTGTTCAATCACATATACAGTACTGTATTTGTCAATTAATCAGTGGAAAGCTTACCAGAGGTATAATCTCTGCATTGTGTACTCTACCAAAAGATTTTAATTAATTTGTTTCAGTCACAATATTTATTCAAAAGCTCCATCCAAATCTGAATCATGATTTGTAATTTTCAGAAGTTGGTGTATTTCAAATGAATGATGTTTTAAAAATAATTGTTAAAATACAGCATATTCTTTTAATTCAATCATAAAATACACATTCTCCCTTGTATTATTCTTGTCTTCAGAGTCTTCTGCTACCAACCGTGTCCATATTTAACTCTTGTGTACTTGTGAGATGCCACTGGAGGAGATTGGCAAATATATTTCTTGCTTTCCATGTCATCTCAGAAAATGATGACTTTGAGTTACTTTGTTTTGATGAGATTCGTTTTATATAACACAAGCCAGATTCCAATTATATAACAATTGTTTGCTTGAACATTTATAACTTTGGGGAACACTACAAATGATATCCTTCTACTTTGCTGAGTCACTTCAACTGACTAAAATATGTGAAAACTGTTATAAATTTGATGATAAGTATCCTCACATTAACACAAAGTTTCAAATATGAAAGTTTCAAGGGTAACAGAACTACAGAAAGCAATATTGTATTTCTAAGTTTAAGCGTATCCACATTATTATATAGTATGTGAAACGGTAACCATACTGTATGTTTGTGTGAGGTTAAACTGGTAGCTGAAGAAGCTTTTTCAATTTATACTTAGATTATATATGATTTATTTTCCATTTAATTTTATTGATTGCATGATTGGATATTTTAAAGAACAGAAACTTGCTGGGGATTGAGGGCAATTTCATCATGAACAGCCAGCTGATCCCCCCCCCCCCCACCCCATTGATGCTGGGATGTTCAGGATTCAAAAACAAACGTAGAAGCCACAAATTGCTGACCAACCTCATTTAGGGATTCCACATGGTGCCCAGTGGCTGAACACAAATGTTTTGCATTTCCTATCTAGTTTCACTGGATTACCTGTTACTGATCAAGCCTATTGACATAAATGGGGAAGAATGAATTTTAGCAACAAGGAAAAGCATAAGACAATTTATTTAAAATACAGTACTAATAATTGAATAAGTGTTTAAGATTGTTTAATTTCAAAATGATAATAAAATGGTCAAATTTATTTTAACGTTATTGTTTAAAACAAACAACCTTATTAGCATTGCTAGCCAGCAAATCCTGAAAGCATGGCTTTGCTAGCTAATAATATTTTTCACGCCATTTTGAGGACAAAATGGAATGAAATGTACTTACTAGCAGTCTGCTATTGACAGATCGCTAAAAATTTCAGCCCATCATTGCTACATACTGTATATCAATGGCAAACAATGATTCCCTGCAAACAGTAACTTCTGCCCCAGTATGTCCTTGAAGAGTTATCTATCCATTTCATCATTAATTATTCACATTGCCCTATCTTTCCAGGGATGTTTTGATGTTGAATTATGAATAATTAATTAGAACTCATCAAATACATGTGTAACACATGATTTTCGTATCAACAGAGTCAAAATACACATCTGACATATGTATACCAATAGATTTCATATTCCATTGCTCATATTAAGGTGGATGATGCATTGTTTTGCAAGGTCTAAAGCTTGAAGCAAGGTCTGGTAACTGGATTACATACATTTTTGTACACCATGTGTTTCAACTTCAGTGAACATTAAAGTAAAATTGCTACCATTTTGCAAACTCCCTAATTCACAATTTTTCTTTTAGACTTCAGTAATCCAGATCTGTCCCAACATACAGGAAAGCCAAGACACGCATTAGAATCAATCAGTGCAGTTGCCACCTTTGGGATTTTTATTCAGCTGCTGTGAGGCAGTAGGAAGAGGCTAACAAGACCTGATTCATCATTACTTGACGAAATTCCTGAGCAAGTCCCAGCAGGCAGAGTCCAGTACGAGGATCCTTCCTTAAACTGAGAGGGACTGAAAGAGAAGCAGTAGACCAAGGTAGGTTAGAGTCCATTGTCCTCTCAAGTGAGCATACGGAATTCTCCATGCAAAGATGGCATGGATTCAAAATCATTATCATTCATGTCTTCATTGATAACATACACACAGTCCAAAGGCAGTGAGTTCCAGATTTTAAAAAAGTCCAGATGAACTCCAATGCAGTATTTTGGGACTGTAGCAATATTGGAAGTGTCAGCTTTAATCTGAGGCATAAGAAGGGAGCATCTTGGAGTGCATTTAGTGACCATGCTTTCATTTATACGCAAATCAAAGTTACTGAATAAATTATGTAATAATCCTTATGCTGCTATTTATGGGACCTTGATGCGTGCAAGTTATTTTGTTACTTGATTGTGGTTCCACCCTGATTAGCTTCTGGAGGTTTATGAAGGTTCAATAATTAAAAGAGCATTGTACTCTGAAATAGATTAATGTTGGCGTGACTACATCCAGACCATTGCAAAGAATTTTGGTGTCCGTTATTTAAGATTCAGATTAGTTTATTTATCACGTGTGTATCGGAACATACAGCAAAATGTATCACTCACTTCAACAACCGACACAACCTAAGGAGATGCTAGCATCGGTCCACAAGTTTTGCCACACACTCCAGCACTAATATAGAATACCTATGATGGTGAGCAAAACAGCACAAGCAACAACAGAACAATAGCAATAAAACAACAACAGAGAAGCAAACCCCATTCCTCCTCACTATCCACCCACCCACTCACACTGACTGGCAGCCCTGTAACTCCAAGATAGGCCATCCTTGGGCCTCCAGTGGACTTGCAGACATCAGGCCTCCAATTTCCGCAATGGACTTGCAGACACCTAGACACAGGGCTCTGGCCCTCACGCCTTGACTTTTGGATATCCAATCAACCTTCCGGCTTTGATCTTCAGTATTGATCCCTGGTCAATGTCAGGATCCTGAACTCCAAATTCGACGGGACCACGAACTCCAGGCCTTGAACTCGGGACTCACCAACTCACATACCTAGGGGGATAGCGGCCCTCATTCTTCCTACCTGCAAGAACCTCCTGGGACTCACCAACCTGGAAGACCTCACTAACTTTGGGGGATGGGTGTGTGGGGGGACCAGCTTTGGACACGTTCTTCTGGATGTTTTGGCATCCTGAACAGTGCATGACAAGCTGCACTGAATGATGTGGATCTTTCTGTCTTAGTACAGATCAGACGTCATTATTTCCTTTACCTTTTGGAAAGCCACCTCACACTACTTAATATCCATTGCAATTTCTTCCTGATCTGTAGTAATGAGTTCAAGGGTGGAACACAGTAGCCATGTTTGGTAGGAACCTGTTACAGTAATTGACAAATCCTAAAAAGGACTGCAACTGTGATACGTGCTTTGGCCTTGGGGCATCCATCACTGCTTGAATTTTCTCAGCAGTGAATTTTCTGCAAGCTTTACCTTTAAACTTGCATTGGTCCGGTGTATATGAGCCCCTGCTGCAACGGTAATATAAATAGATCTGTCAGGCTGGTTTCTGTTTCGATGTTACAATTTTTTTTTCACACCCACTTTCACTCCTGACTGCAACTCAAATGCATCCCTGTCTCCGGTTTCCACTGATACATTTAAAAGAGCAGTTGAAATTGCTGTAAGTTCTCCTTCAGTTAGGAGCTTTCTTGTGAGATTCCCTGAACTGAATAATCTCTCAGTGCATCATTAAGCCCATCATTGAACTGACAATGCTCTGACAACTTCTTCAATTCAGCCATGTAGAATGAAGTGGACTCCCCTTTCTTTTGATTCCACTTATGAAACCTAAAGCATTCTACAATCAACAATGGTTTAGGTTCTAAATGCTCTTGCATCAATTTCATGATATTAGCAAAACTCATTTCAGCTGGTTTGATTGGAGCAGTCAAACTTTTAAGCAATCTCTATGCCTTTAAACCCAAATATATTCGGCAAAATTGGCACCCACTTCTCATCACCTATTCTATTTGGTTAAAAATACATCTCAATTCGCTCAGTGTACAAAATCTGTTGTGCAGTTGAACGCATCAGTCTTTCCAATGTAGCCAGAAATTTCTGCTTCATTTACTGTCATTATCATCTGGTACTCACTGTTTATAAACCTGTGAAATTGTCTGTTTCATGCCCTTTAAAAAAAAAACACTCTTGTCCTTCTGAAGAGACACATATTGCTCTGTTTTTTTTAACTCAAACTTCAACAAGTAGGTCAGCATCTCAGGTTCGTTTCAAAAAGACCTCATCGCCATTGTTATGTTTTGTAACTCCAAAAACAAAACCTAAAAGGAAATTGAAAGGAAAACACTGAAGCTGGGAATGCGAGCCTAACTTAGTTTTAACTTTGAGGAGGTGCACATGTGATGCTATAGTATTTAAACAAAGAATACTAAATCAAACAATACATTAACAACATTACTCAAATATTAAACACACAACAAACCTTCCTCCATCCACTTTGCATGGAAACCTCATTATTTTCTATACTTCTGTTGAATTTCCCCTCAGGCTTTCTTCCTCCAAAGGAAAGAGTTTCAGCCATTCCAATTTATCCCTCTTCAAGGAACCATTCTTTTCAACCTTCTCAGGACCCACTCTAAAGACTTCACATCCTTTCTCTAATATGACAACTACAGTTAAACACAGAACTCTAGTAGGTGAGGTTGTGCTGGAGTTTCATTAAGGTACAATGTGACTTGCCTGCCTCTTGATAAAGTCCAAAACTATATATTCCTTATTAACCAATTTCTCACCAGTCTTGATGCTAAAATAATTGGTGCACGCAGGCTTCAGATTTGTGCTCAAGTACCACTTTTAGTACTATACTTTAATCAAATTTTAAACAATGAACTAAGATCTGTTGCACTCCAGTCCTCTGGAACCACTCCTCCTTCCAACAGGTACAAGGCTGACGTAAGTGCAACTTAGAAATCCACTACTTGACATAACATAGTTAATTTAAGTTCAAAATAAAGTTATGAAAGAAATCAAAATTAAATGAACACAGCCATATTTACATGTTGAATATAAATATTCAATTTAGCTGCTTAGTTTCTAAGTAATTAAGGATTTGCTGTCTAAGCTGCCCTTGCTGTGTATGCTGATGAAAAAATGAAGTAGATTAATTAAGCTATTGTCAGTAACATTCAATACAGTGGATCACATCAACCTAGATCCTTCTAATCTGCATACTGAAGCAATCCAAATGTAGTATGTTTGTCAAGATTGATTTACATTAATCTTTCTACTGAACTGTGAAACACACACATCCTTGTAAAATCAAGGAATGCATTTTCAATGTGAAGATTCATACATGTGCTGGGGTAGTATATTTCTTTAAAGCATAAATTCGGTTTATCTTGGTTACTGGATGATAGTTTTCACAGATATCTAATTTCCAAAAATTTGCAGAGCTACCTTGATGTATTCCAATATGCATTCTAAAGTAGAAGGCACAGATAAAACAGAGATTGTGTATTTTTACTTAAGAACCATTTTGCACTTCTAAACAAATAAAGTAAAATGGCTACACCCACACAATGCTGGAGGAACTCAGCAGTTCAGTCAGCATCTATGGAAATGAAAAAACAGTTGACCTTTTCGGGCTGAGACTCTTCTTTGGGATGGAAAAGGAGAGATGAATAAAAATTAAAGAATAAAAAGTTGGAGAAGGGGAAGGAGAATAGCCGGAAGGTGATAGGTGAAGCCAGGTGGGTAGGGCTGGAGAAGAAGGAACCTGACAGGAGAGGAGAGTGAACCAAAGGAGAAAGGGAGGGAGGAGGGGACCCAGTGAGAGGTGATAGGCAGGTGATAAGGGTTAAGGGGCAAGAGTGGGGAACAGAAGAAGAGGAGAGGTGGTTATAAAAAATTGTTTACTGGAAGGAAAAATCAATATTCATGCCATCAGGCTGTCCAGATGGAATATAGTGTATTGCTCCTCCACCCAGTGGGTGGCCTCATCACGGCACAAAAGGAGGCCATGGACCGAAATGTTGGAACGGGAATAGGAACCGCATCAGGAGGATCAGATACAACAGAGGACGACCCCAGTAAATTTACAGGTGAAGTGTTGCCTCACTTGAAAGGACTGTTTGGGGCCCTAAATTGAGGTGAATGAGCACATGTAGCACTTTGGCCATTTGCAGGCATAAGTGCTGGGGGGGAGATTAGTGGGGAGAGATGAAAGGACAAAGGGAATCATGGAGGGAGCAGAAAATGGAGAGAAGGGGGTTGGTAAAAATTTTAGTGGTCGGTTCCCTTTGGAGACTGTGGAAGGCTGAGAACAATGTGTTGGATGAGGAGACTCATAGGATGGTAGATAAGGTCATAAGCAACTCTATCACTCTTATGTGGCAGGAAGATGCAGTCAGCGTGGATGTTTGGGAAATGGAGAAGATGCAGGTGAGGGCAGCATCAATGGTGGAGGAAGGGAAACTTTGTCCTTTGAAGGAAGAGGGCATCTTCAAAGTCCTAGAACGGAAAGCCACATCCCGGGAATTGATGCAGCAGACGAAGGAACTGAGAAAAGGAGAATAACATTTTTACAAGAGATGGTGGGAAGAGGTACTGTCAAGATAACAGTGGGAATTGGTATATTTATAAAAGATGTCAGTTGACAGTTTGTCTCCAGAGATGGAGGCAGAGAGATCGAGAAAGAGGAAGGAGCTGTCAGAAATGGACCAGGTGAATTTAAGGGCAGGGTGGAAGTTGGAGGCAAAACTGATGAAATTGACAAGATCTGCATGGGTGCATGAAGCAGCACCAGTGCAGTTGTCGATGTAATGGAGAAAGAGTTCAGGAGCATTACCGGGGAAGGCTTGGAACATGGACGGTTCTACATAGCCAACGAAAATGCAGGCATAGCTGGGGGCCAGGCATGGCTACCCCTTGAGTTTGGAGGAAGTGGGAGGAACCAAAGGAAAAATTGTTGAGGGTGAGGACAAGTTTTGCCAGATGGTGGAAGGTGGTGGAGGGGAACTGGTTGGTTTTTATTGAGAAAAATGCGGAGAGCTTAAAGGCCTTCTTGATGGGAGATAGAAGTGTATAGGGACTGAATATCCATAGTGAAAATGAGGTGGTCAGGGCCAGGGAAGCAAAAGTTTGTGAGGAGATCAAGACCATGAGAAGCGGTGTGGATGTAGGTAGAAAGAGACAAACCAAGAGGGATATGAATCAAGGTATGAGAACATGAACAAAAGAAAATTTGCAGATGCTGCTCATCCAAGCACCACACAGAAAATGCTGGAAGAACTCAGCAGGCCAGGCAGCATCTATGGAAAAAAAGTACAGTCTACGTTTCAGGCCAAGGACCTACTGAGGGTCTCAGCTCAAAACATTAACTGTACCCTTTTCCGTAGATGCTACCTAGCCTGCTGAGTTCTTCCAGCATTATGTGTGTGTGTTGTATGAAAAGACGAGCTCAGTGGGGCAAAAACAATGGGAACAGCAGAACAGTCAGGTTTGTGGATCTTGGGTAGGATGTAGAAGAGAGCAGTGCAGGGTAAGGGAACTATGAAGTTGGTGGCAGTGGATGGGAGTTCTCCAGAGTTGATGAGGCCAGTGATGGTTTTCTGACGGTCTAGAATGGGGTCCTCTTCAAAGGGTAGGTATGAGGAGGTGTTTCAGAATTGCTTCACAATATGATCTATTCTAGATCAGTATACTATTTTACCTTTGAGAAAGACAAATTGATTAAGGTAATAATGATAACATTCTGGCGTCATTATTCACCTGAAAACAACATGGAAATGAAAATGATGAAGGTAGGGAGCAGAAAGTACAGGCCTCAGGTGTTTCTTAGGTTCCTAAAGCCCACACACTTCATTTTCCAGATGGACATCTAAATAGATAAAACCTTACCTCACCTCTCTCAGCCAGCAGAATGTTTACACTTTGGCTCCTACAAAATGCATTGGCCTCTCAAGAAGTGATTTCCCTAAAAATTAATACCATCCTGATGAAAGTGCAAAAAATACTTTGGAAGTTTTTAAAGGAATTATAATAAAAAATCAGTCTTACTATTCACAAATCAGTAGCAAAAAAAATTTGGATACAGAATCAAAATTCACTTGTGAAATTTATGTAAAAATAGTAAGAAAATAAATAAACAAGAGAAAATCTGCAGATACTGGAAATCCAAACCAATATACACAAAATGCTGGAGGAACTCAGCAGGTTGGGCAGCATCTATTGAAAAGAATAAACAGTTGGTGTTTCAGGCTGAGACCTTTCATCAGACCAGGTGAAGGATATCGGCCCGAAACATCAACTGTTTACTCTTTTCCATAGATGCTACCTGGTCTTCCGTGTTCCTCCAGCATCTCATGTGCGTTGCAATAAATAAACCAGTGATTTTTATTTCTAACCTGCATTTCTTAATTCATCTGCAGATGAAGTGGTTTGCTTGATGGAAAATTATGATGCAGACAGTTTTCTAGAACTGCAATTCCCCTAAATGCAGGGGTTGCCAGTATATGTGTTTAATTTTATACCTGAGCAAAAACTTTATCATATGCACTAAGCAGCTGCAGAAAAGCAAGTGGATTTGATGTCAAAGATCCATGACTCAGAACCTGAAGCGCAGTAAGAGCAAAGTAACCAAAAGGAAGGCTGCAAACGGCAGCTACAAGGAGGATGTTTCTTCACAGCAATCACAGATCCAGATCAGTTGAAAAGGGAAGCACCATTCGCATTGTATCTAGAACATTCTTTAAAGATGGCAATTTTACGAAGCAGCCTGCAGGATCAGTCTCCAATGCAATCCACACCACACTCCAATCATTACTAGTACCATGGTACATTAATAATTATATTATGCAGCTAAGATAATTCACAATAATTTCCCCAAATTCTGTTTGTGGGTCTATCCATATGTTCTACAGCAGACATGCATGCTCGAGTCTCTGTATTCCATGACGAATGGCACCTCATGAGAAACCTCAAATGAAGTGCAGGAAGTGCATTGCTCAGTACAATCTCCAGTCTACAGTGGTAAATAGAGGTGTGCAGATTGCTATGAAATATCTCATGAGAACAGAATCACCGACAGATGGGGGTCTAATGATGGATCAAACAAGTTTTCTCATACTCCTGGTACATATATTTTTGACCATACTTGCATGTCCCTTTGAACGTGGAGTTAGTCCAGCCTCTGTTTCCTCCAGTACAGCTAAAATGCCATTTAGAAGTGTGACTTTAAGTGCTTGTGTTATTGCCTGGTTGGTGCACAATAAGGGGTCAAGAGATACATGAAATTAGATTAGGTCTTGACAGTCCCCCTTCAGTGCTTGCTTCTGGGTGTAAATTCAACTCTGGCTTGAATGTTTTTAACCAACATATTTGTTTTCAGTCAGCACAATGATGATGGTGAAACAAAAATCATACAATTTCCAGGTGAACACCTACACAACAATAAACCTTAACAAATTTATTGAAATGTCAAAATCACAGGCAATTTGCCTGCAAATAACTCTCAGTACTAAAAGAGGGACTTGGAATACATTTTCATAATATATAACTATCACCTATTTCATCACTACTAGTTCCATGTTTGTTCTAAAATTCAACAAAAAGAATACATCACCTGTAACTAAACATGTAGCCAACCACTGAGAGAATTTAAAAAATGGCACCTCACAATCATTTATCAAAAGCACGTCAAAGAATCATTCTAATTGAGTTTAAAAGCTAGAAACCTGTTGTTATAGATTTAAAGTGCTTTGTCAGTTAATTATGCATTTAAGAACTAAAATCGTAATTATTCCTCAATCACTTTGTATTGCCGGATTGCCTTGTGCTGCATTTCTGGTTGATTCTGGTTAATTTGTCCATCAGTTAATCAGGACAGTTGCTTACTTGGGACAACTCTTAAAGAACAAAATTGAATTGAGAAAGTAGCTGGGATTCCCTTAATTGATTTGGGACACTAGGTTGCCTAATTGCGACAGACTTGTGTGGCCATTAGACACTACACTGTGCTTAAAGTGAACAGTCTTCAAAAAACAGTAATTTTGTCACTGATACGGAGAAGTAAGCAGTAGGAAAATTTAGAATTGCTTTGTTCATTGTGATTTCAGGCAGTCAGGCTTGGAGGTGTCAGAAACATAGGAGCGAAAAGGAATGATTTCACAACTTCAACGAGTTAAGTACTACGAAGAATTTGAAGGTATCAACAATCATCTTGAATGTTACAATGAAAATGAACATTTGGAGGATATAATCATCAAAAGTACTATATGAAGGCAGTGTATTATCTGCAATGGGTGTCGGCGTTGATTTTGTTCATTTACTGTTAATCAAAACAACATGAAAACGTGTTGGTTATCCATTGTATCTGACAAAGACAGTGGAACCTAAGTGGAAAAGCCATTGCACTGGGACAGTTCCACTCTGTCGACCTCAGAAGTCCGGATCCAGTGGTATGGGTAGTCACCACAAATTGGGGCCTTCTTTGGTTGCAGTGGATAACAATGACTTCTTCTGTGCCTTATCATGCCTTTTGCTCTCCATTGAGCAGAACCACCTTCTTGGCCATTGGATCTCTCTGTTGATCTCATCTTTCCAGTCCACCTCAGCTGCCTTCACATGCTAGGACTAGGCAAGTCCCTGTTTCACTGGCTATGAGGCCCACCGGCTAACCTCAATGGCTTAGCCTGCCTGATGAAACTGTGTAATGGGGTGTGGCTACTGTCGCATACAAACAACTACTTTAGAGGTGAGAGCTGAGTATCCAGTGGGGGCCAAAGGTGTGTGAGCTACCCCAGAATGGACATGATAAGACCCTTCACCGATGCTACCCCTCCCTGGACATGCCATACATGGCAGCATAAACTGGATGAATTCCTTCGTCGATAAATATGAGGAACTAATACAGGTTCAAAATACTGTAGTAGCATTGGTAGTTTCCTAATTTGTTACATAGAAACATAGAAAACCTACCATATAACCATTACAGCACGGAAACAGTCCATCTCGGCCCTTCTAGTCTGTGCCGAACTTTTACTCTCACCTAGTCCCACCGACCTGCACTCAGCCCATAATCCTCCATTCCTTTCCTGTCCATATATCTATCCAATTTAAATTTAAATGACAACATCGAAGCTGCCTCAACCACTTCTGCTGAAAGCTCGTTCCACATAGCCACCACTCTCTGAGTAAAGAAGTTCCCCCTCATGTTACCCCTAAACTTTTGCCCTTTAACTCTCAACTCATGTCCTCTTGTTTGAATCTCCCCCACTCTCAATGGAAAAAGCCTATCCACATCAACTCTATATATCCCCCTCATAATTTTAAATACCTCCATCAAGTCCCCCCTCAACCTTCTACATTCCAAAGAATAAAGACCTAACTTGTTCAACCTTTCTCTGTAACTTAGGAGATGAAACCCAGGCAACATTTTAGTAAATCTCCTCTGTAGTCTCTCAATTTTATTGACATCTTTCCTATAATTCAGTGACCAGAACTGTACACAATACTCTAAATTTGGCCTCACCAATGCCTTATACAATTTCAACATTACATCCCAACTCCTATACTCAATGCTCTGATTTATAAAGGTCAGTATACCAAAAGCTTTCTTCACCACCCTATCCACATGAGATTCCACCTTCAGGGAACTATGCACCATTATTCCTAGATCCCTCTGTTCTACTGCATTCTTCAATGCCCTACCATTTTCCATGTATGTCCTATTTTGATTAGTCCTACCAAAATGTAGCACCTCATATTTATCAGCATTGAACTCCGTCTGCCATCTTTCAGCCCACTCTTCTAAGTGGTCTAAATCTCTCTGCAAGCTTTGAAAACCTACTTCATTATCCACAACTCCACCTATCTTAGTATCATCTGCATACTTACTAATCCAATTTACCACCCCATCATCCAGATCATTAATATATTTGACAAACAACATTGGACCCAGTACAGATCCCGGAGGCACACCACTGGATACCATCCTCCAATCTGACACACAGTTATCCACCACTACTCTCTGGCATCTCCCATCCAGTCACTGCTGAATCCATTTTACTACTTCGATATTAATGCGTAACGTTTGAACCTTCCTAACTAACCTTCCATGTGGAACCTTGTCAAAGGCCTTACTAAAGTCCATATAGACAACATCCACCACTTTACCCTTGTCAACTTTCCTAGTAACCTCATCAAAAATTCAATAAGATTTGTCAAACATGACCTTCCACTCACAAATCCATGTTGACTGTTCCTAATCAGACCCTGTCTATCCAGATATTTATATATACCATTTCTAAGAATACCTTCCATTAATTTACCCACCATTGACATCAAGCTTACAGGCTGATGATTGCTAGGTTTACTCTTAGAACCCTTTATAAACAATGAAACAACATGAGAAATACGCCAATCCTCCGGCACCATCCCCGATTCTGATGACATTTGAAATATTTCTGTCAGAGCCCCTGTTATTTCCACACTAACTTCCCTCAAGGTCCTAGGGAATATCTTGTCCGGACCCAGAGACTTATCCACTTTTATATTCCTTAAAAGCGCCAGTACTTCCTCTTCTTTAATCGTCATACTTTCCATAACTACCCTTCTTGTTTCCTTTAACTTACACAATTCAATATCCTTCTCCTTAGTGAATACCAAAGAAAAGAAATTATTCAAAATCTCCTACATCTCTTTTGGCTCTGCACATAGCCGTCTACTCTGATTCTCCAAGGGACCAATTTTATAACTCACCATCCTTTTGCTATTAATATAACTGTAGAAACCCTTACTTGCCAAAGCCGCCTCATATCTTGTTTTAGCTTTTCTAATTTCTTTCTTAAGATTCTTTTTACATGCTTTATATTTCTCAAGCACCTCATTTACTCCAAGCTGCCTATATTAATTGTAGATCCCTCTCATCTTCCGAACCAAGTTTCCAATATTCCTTGAAAACCATGGCTCTCTCAAACTTTTAACCTTTCCTTTCAACCTAACAGGAACATAAAGATCCTGTACCCTCAATTCACCTTTAAATGACCTCCATTTCTCTATTACATCCTTCCCATAAAACAAATTGTTCCAATCTACTCCTTCTAAGTCCCTTTGCATCTCCTCAAAGTTAGCCTTTCTCTAATCAAGAATCTCAACCCTGGGTCCAGTCCTATCCTTCTCCATAATTATATTGAAACTAATGGTATTGTGATCACTGGACCCGAAGTGCTCCCCAACACATACCTCCGTCACCTGCCCTATCTCATTCCCTAACAGGAGATCCAACACTGCCCCTTCTCTAGTTGGTACCTCTATTTATTGCTGCAAAAAACTATCTTGCACACACTTTACAAACTCCAAACCACCCAGTCCTTTTACAGAATAGGCTTCCTAGTCAATGTGTGGAAAATTAAAATCTCCCACAATCACAACCTTGTGCTTACTACAAATATCTGCTACCTCCTTACAAATTTGCTCCTCCAATTCTCGCTCCCCATTAGGTGGTCTATAATACACCCCTATAAGCATCACTACACCTTTCCCATTCCTCAATTCCACCCAAATGGCCTCCCTAGATGAGTCCACTAATCTATCCTGCCAGAGCACCGCTGTTATATTTTCTCTGACAAGCAATGCAACACCTCCCCCTCTTGCCCCTCTGATTCTATCACACCTGAAGCAATGAAATCCAGGAATATTTAGTTGCCAATCACACCCCTCCTACAACCATGTTTCACTAATAGCTACAACATCATATTTCCAGGTATTAATCCATGCTCTAAGTTCAACCACCTTTCTTACAATGCTCTTAGCATTAAACTAGATGCATTTAAGAAACTCTCTACCTCTTAATCTCTGTTTATCCTTAATGGAGCAAACAACTTTGCTATTTTTTTCTTCCTTCTCCCCTACATCTTTGGTCTGAGTGCTCCCGATCTCTGTCCCCTGCCTATCCTCCCTCACACACTGTCTACTAGCTTTCCCTATTGTGAATGAACCTCCTCTCTCCTAGTCTCTTTGATTTGATTCCCAGCCCCCAACCATTCTAGTTTAAAATCTCCTCAGTAGTCTTCGCGAATCTCCCTGCCAGGATATCGGTCCCCCTAGGATTCAAGTGCAACCCGTCCTTTTTGTACAGGTCACACCTGCGCCAAAAGAGGTCCCAATGATCCAAAAACTTGAATGCCTGCCCCCTGTACCAATCCCTCAGCCACGCATTTATCCTCCACCTCATTGCATTCCTACTCTCACTGTCGTGTGGCACAGGCAGTAATCCCGAGATTACTACCTTTGCGGTCCTTCTTCTCAACTCCTTTCCTAACTCCCTATATTCTCCTTTCAGGACATCTTCCCTTTTCCTACCTATGTCATTGGTACCTGTAAGTACCACGACCTCTGGCTCCTCTCCCTCCCACTTCAGGATATCTTGGACGCAATCAGAAACATCCCGGACCCTGGCACCAGGGAGGCAAACCACCATCCAGGTCTCCTGACGGCATCCACAGAATCCCCTATCTGACCTCTTAACGATCGAGTCCCCTATTACTACTGCCCTCCTCTTCCTTTCCCTACCCTTCTGAGCTGCAGGGCCGGACTCTGTGCTGGAGGGACGGCCACTGTCGCTTCCCCCAGGTAAACTGCCCCCCCCAACAGTAGTCAAACAGGAGTACTTATTGTCAAGCAGGACAGCCACTGGGGTACTCTCTATTACCTGACCCTTACCCTTCCCACTCCTGACCGTGACCCACTTGTCTGCCTCCCGTGGCCCCGGTGTGACCACCTGCCTGTAACTCCTCTCTATCAACTCCTCACTCTCCCTGACCAGACGAAGGTCATCGAGCTGTAGCTCCAGTTCCCTAATGTGGTCCCTTAGGAGCTGCATCACAGTACAGCACAATACAGGCCCCTTGGCCCACAAAGCTGTGCCGAACATGTCCTTACCTTAAAACTATCTAGGCTTACCCATAGCCCTCTATTTTTCTAAGCTCCATGTATCCATCCAGGAGTCTCTTAAAAGATCCTATCGTTTCCGCCTCTTCCACTGCCACCAGCAGCCCATTCCACGCACTCACCGCTTTGCGTAAAAAACTTACCCGACATCTCCTCCGTACCTACTTCAAAAAACTTACCCGACATCTCCTCCGTACCTACTTCAAAAAACTTACCCGACATCTCCTCCGTACCTACTTCAAAAAACTTACCCGACATCTCCTCCGTACCTACTTCAAAAAACTTACCCGACATCTCCTCCGTACCTACTTCAAAAAACTTACCCGACATCTCCTCCGTACCTACTTCAAAAAACTTACCCGACATCTCCTCCGTACCTACTTCAAAAAACTTACCCGACATCTCCTCTATACCTACTTCAAAAACTTACCCCTGACATCTCCTCTGTACCTACTTCGTATTTCATTTTCAATATGTAATTTGTTACACAGTTAAATGGTAGTTTGTCTTATTTTTATAAATTTTTAAATTATTTCCATGAAGCTTCGGCTAGTTGGGAAGCCGCTTAATTGGGCCAAAATGTAATGGTACCAATGTTTCCCAATTAACTGGAATCAACTCTATTAGCAAATGTACAACATTTATTTTGCTAGCCAGTGTGTTAGCAATGATTAAGTCTATATGTAATGTGACCACAAAAAATGAAACTAATAAATAATCTATCATGTCATACCCAGTCACACTATTACTGAATGACCCAAGGTCTTGCTCATCTTTTCCAAAAAGTGATAAAAATGCAATACCTTGACTTAACATTGTATACTCTAATCCACTTTAAACCCATTTTCTGTTAGTCTGTCATCTTCTTTGTGCAGCAGTCTTCTCTGTTTCCTTGTCAAAGGAAAGAAGACTGGAATATAGCACCCATTAGGGTCTCAGCCCAAAACATCAACTGTTTATTCATTTCCATAAATTCTATCTGACCTGCTGAGTTCCTCCAGCATCTTGTGTGTGTTGCTTTGGATTTCCAGCACCTACAGAACTTCTTGTGTTTAACCAGTAGATTCTACTCTTAGCAGTGAAGACTGTTCATAATTTCAGGTTCTCAAAATCACCTTCTCTACTTTGAGCAGTCATGGACTAGAGATTCCTAGGAATCAGTGGAATGTTGTATATCTTCAAGGAAGCTAGAAGTTCAAGTTTAATTATCATTCAACCATACATAAATATAGCCAAAGAAGATAGCATTCCTTGAGTGCATCCTTGAATCCTTTTCTATGTTTGCCTGGTAGCCTCCTTCCATGACAGAGCAACACACACAAAATGTACTTTTTTTCCATAGATGCTGCCTGGCCTACTGAATTCCTCCAGCATTTTGTGTATGTTGTTCGGATTTCCAGCATCTCTTGTTTGTTCCATGACAGAACGTTGAATTGAGCACTTCTTCCAGGATAAAATCATTAGAAAGAGGTAACATAGGGTCGGAAGCTGTTGCATGGTTGTGGATAGAACTAAGGAACTGCAAAAATAAAAAGACCCTGATGGGAGTTATATACAGAACCCCAAATGGTAGTAAGGATGTGGTCTACAAATTACAATGGGAAACAAAAATGCATGCCAAAGTCATGGGGGATTTCAATATGCTGTTAGATTTGGAAAATCAAGTTGATGCGGATTCCAAGAGATGGAATTTCAAGAATGTGTACAAGATGGCTTTTTAGAACAGCTTGTGGTTGAATCCACGAAGGGATCAGCGATCCTGGATTGGCTTTGTGCAATGAACCAGAATTGATTAGAGAGCTTACGGTAAAAGAGCTCTTAGGGGCAGTCATCATGATATGATCACATTCACCCTGAAATTTGAGAAGGAGAAACTGAAGTCAGATGCATTAGTACTACACTGGAATAAAGGGAAATACAGGGGCATGAGAGAGGAGTTGGCCAGAATTGATTGGAAAAGAACACTGGTGGGTATGACGACAGAGCAGCAATGACTGGAATTTCTGGAAGCAATTTGGAAGGCACAAGATATATACGTCCCATAGAAAAAGGGTTCTAAAGGCAAGATGACACAACCATGGCTAACAAGAGAAGTCCAGGCAAACATAAAAGCAAAAGAGAGGGCATATAACAGAGGAAAAATTAGTGGGAAGTTAGAAGATTGGGAAGCTTCTAAATGCCAACAGAAAGCAACTGAAAAAATCATAAAGGTAAAGATAGATTATGAAAGTAAGCAAGCCAATAATATTAAAGAGGGTATCAAAAGTTTCTTCAGATACATAAAGTGTAAAAGAGAAGTGAAAGTGGATATCAGACTGCAGGAAAACGAAGCTGGAGAAGTAGCAATGGGGGACAAAGAAATGCAGACAAACTGAATTAAGTATTTTGCATCAGTCTTCACTGTGGAAGACACTAACAGCATGGTGGAAGTTGCAGGTGTCAGGGGTCATGAAGTGTGTGAAGTTACCATTACAAGGGAGAAGGTTCTTGGGAAACTGAAAGGTCTGAAAGTAGGTAAGTCACCTGGACCAGATGGTGTACACTTCAGGGTTCTGACAGAGGTGGCTGAAGAGATTGTGGAGGCATTAGTGATAATCTTTCAAGAATCACTAGAATCTGGAATGGTTCTGGAATACTGAGATATTGCCATTGCCACTCCACTCTTCAAGAAGGGAGAGGGGCAGTAGAAAGAAAATTATAGCCCAGTTAGTCTGGCCTCAGTGATTGGGAAGATGTTGGAGTCGATTGTTGAGGATGTAGTTTCATGATACTTGGAGGCACGTGATAAAATTGGTATTCATTGCCCCAGGCAGCTGTGGAGGCTAAGTCTTTATGTATATTTAAGACAGAGATTCACAGATTCTTGATTGGTCAGGGCATGAAGGGATACGAGGATGAGAGGAAAAATGGATCAGCCATGATGAGATGGTGAAGCATTCTTGATGGGCCAAATGCTTCTATATCTTACTGTTTTATGGAGACTGAAGTCAGTCTAGCAAACAGCTTAGCCTACTCAAGTTATCTGGCAAATTATGTCACAGAGGTGGTCAATTAAGATGCAGTAACAGGGGATCTTTCAGAATCTCTTACAGTAGAGAATATACATTCCAAAGAGAGAAAAAAAATTCCAAGGCAATGACGGACAATCCGTGGTCAACTATATCAGTGAAAATATCAACCAAGGAAAAGGCATATAGTTGTACAAAGATGGGTGGTGGGCTTGAAGATTGGACAGAATATTTAAAAACAGTGAAAATCACTAAAAGATTTATAGGGAAGGGAATATATGGAATACAAGAGAAGTTAACCAAAAAGGTTTGAAGAGATAGTGATACTTACATTCAATATTCCTTAATGTTATTTTCTGTCCATAAGCATAAAGGAGAATGAAATAATTGTTTCTCCAGATCCAATGTAGCACCAAAAAAAATGCCCACAAAAGATAAAGAACACAATAATTGGAAAAAACACAAGTTCAAGTTCAATTTGCAACCAACAGTCATACACAACACAAGGCACATATAGCACATATAAGACAGTGGTAAAAAACAGTTGCACAAAAAAATTATAGTCCAAGTCCCTGAGCCCATGCATGCTGCAGCAGTCTGCAGTCAAACACAATACATCGTGTCTTCTGCCTAGTGAACACTGGAGGGCAGCACAGACTTCAGCACGTGCACTGTGACACCGGTGGAATGCACCAACTCCAATGCCTCTCTCCTGGGTGGCTGCAAACAGCTGACACCTTGGCTTGAGGCCTAGTACTCGCTATGACTGAAGCCATGCAACTACCCCGCCGTCCGCACCCACCATTTGCAAATACTGTGAATAGGACTTGCAGCAGTCCATATTATCAATGTCCAACAGGGTTTTGGAAGAAGAAAAGGCAATCATTTACTGTTAGATTGCATGTCACATTGTGCACCAACTCCTTTTCTGCCGCAGGCAACAGCACAGTCACACTAAGTTCAAATCCTTCAGTATCCCCACCAATGTGCAACTCGCTGATGGGGAAGACCTGCAGTACTTTAAGTTCTTAAGGTACAGTAGGGTCTTGCAATCATAAGTAAATATGTTTAAAAAAACACTATAACACCTTTGGTTGGCCCCACAGAGGCTACTGCATCTGAGCATCCCACCATCTTACCAGAAGTACATAAGATAGCTTACATACATAGATTGATTGTATGTTGATACAGTGATGTGAGGGTGTAGATAAGGTGACTGACCAGAAGTAATAAAGTACTGGTGGAGTTAGTGGGTGGAGCTGTTGTTCAGCCTTACTGTTTGGGGAAAATAACTGTTTTTGAGTCTTGTGGTCCTGCTGTGGATGCTATGTAGCCTCCTCCCTGATGGGGATGAGACAAACAGATCATGAGTAGGGTGGGTGGGATCTGTCAAGATGTTACTGGCCCTTTTCTGGCACCTTTCTGTATATACCTCAGAGATGTGTGCTTAGCCCACTGCCCTATTCTCTCTACATCCATGGCTATATTGCTAGGCATAGCTCAAATGCCATCTATAAATTTGCTGATGATACAGCCATTGTTGGCAGAATCTCATTGTGACGAGAAGGCATACAGGAGTGAGATATACCAGCTAGTTGAGTGGTGTCATAGCAACAACCTTGCACTCAGCATTAGCAAGACTGAAGAGCTGACCGTGGACTTCAGAAAGGGTAAGACGAGAGAACACAAACCAATCCTCATAGAGGGATCAGAAGTGGAGAGAGTAAGCAATTTCAATTTCCTGGGTGTTAATATCTCTGACGACCTAACCTGCTCCAAACATACTGATGCAGCTATAAAGAAGGGAAGACAGCGGCTACATTTTGGTTAGGAGTTTGAGGAGATCTGGTTTGTCACCTAAAAAACTTCTACAGATGTACTATGGAGAGCAGTCTGACAGGCTACATCACTGTCTGGTATGGGGGGGCGGGGGTGCGGGTGGTGGCTACTGCACAGGATTGAAGTAAGCTGCAGAGTTGTAAAATTAGTTAGCTCCATCATGCATACTAGCCCTTGTAGTATTCAAGACATCTTCAAGCAGTGGTGCCTCAGAAAGGTGGTTCCATTATTAAGGACCCCCACCACCCAGGACATGCCCCCTTCTCACTGTTACTGTCATGGCGACTCCTTTCCTTCCATCTTCAGAAACATTTCTATTTCTATTTCTATTTCTACCTTTAATATCTTTACTTTTCCCTTTCAGGATTCTTTTGAAGATGCTGACCTGGAGTTACACGCAGGCTTTGGTTCTTTGCAAGAATGAGACCCGTTCTCGGGGTTCCACAACTGGCCGCTATTCAACATGCCAAGGGTTTGGCCTGTGAATCTCGATCGTGTTCGGAAGCCTAAGATCTCGGGGCTCTGGAGATGGGCAAATCGAGGGTCAGTGTCACAGCAGGAGACTCGTGTCGTCAGGGAGGCCGGAAAATCTTTTGCAGTGGGCTGGAAGACCCAAGATCTTTGCGATCTTCAGACACAGAGCTCGAGAAAAGCGACAAAATGGACTTTTAAGGTCGTAAACCAGAGGGTTGTTGTTATGTCTCCCGCTAGCTGTGAAAATGGGGGACACCTCCCTCTCCCTTACCAGGGAGAGAGAGAACCTGTGGATTGTCAAATTTTGGATGAAATGCGAAGCTTTTGGGGTAACTTAGGTCTGTGGCTTTGCTACTGCTTAGCACACGCTTGGTCTCGGTGATGGTACTGATGCTTGCTTTTTTTTGCCGGTGGGGGAAGGGGGAATTGTTGCTCGCTGCCACTTATGCGTGGGACGGGGGAGCTGGGGTGGACTTTGGGGTTCTCACGTTTAACTGTCATTCATTCTTTGGGGCACTTCTTTGTTTTCGTGGATGTTTGAAAAGAAAAAACATTTCAGGATCTATATTGTATACATTTCCCTGACATTAAATTTGACCTTTGAACCTTTGAAGTCTTCCATGGACTGCTAATGGACTTTATGCTAGGGCATCGACAGAAGTGGTTAGTGAAATAGCTGATGCATTGATTTCAATTTTCTCTAGATTGGAAAATAATGAATGTAACTGCTTTATTCAAAAAGGGAGGAGACAAAATGCAGGAACTTCAAAGTTATTAGCTTAATATCTCCGATGGGAAAAATAATAGATATTAGTAAAAATATTATACAGAGAGGCATTAAAATTTTCAAGATAATCTGACAAGGTAATGATTTTATAAAAGGGAAATCATATTTTATCAATCTATTGAAGTTCTTTGGAACAGTTAACATGTGCTGTGAATAAAGTAGAAGCAAAAGATACAAAATAGTTCGATTTCCAGAAAACATTTGATAAGTTGTCATGTCATAAGTTATTGGTGGAGACAAAAGATTATGGTATAGGAGTTAAAATACAAATGTTGATGAAGGATTAGTTGGCTAACATGGGAAAAAAAGAGCATAAACAGATCTATTTCTGATTGGCAGTATATAATGAGTAATGTGCCATGGGACAGACACTGAGGCCTCAAATTTTTAAAATTTATGCAAACTACTGGATATAAAAGCACTGAAAGCACAAATTCACAGATGACACAAAAATAGATAGGAAAATAAAGAGCTGCAAATGGGAAAAATGATAGATTAATTGCTTTGGAGTATTGTCTCACACAAAAGAAGTATAACGTGTGGAAATACAAAACTGTCCATTCTGACAGGAGAAATAAATAAATGCTGACTGTCTAAATGTTGAGAGATTGCAAAGGGATCTGGGGATCTTGGCACCTGCTTTACAAAGGGTTGATTTGCAGATGCAGCAAATGATTAGGAAAACAAACAGAAAATCATCACGTATTTCAAGGGGGGACTAAATGCAGCACATAGGAACTCAGTTAACAGGCTCCCGGTCAATAACCATCCACTCACTCTCCCACCAACTCTCAGTTGCAGCAGTTGGTCCTGTCCACAGGTTGCAATGCACTAATACTCCTTAGATGACACCTTCTAAACCATGACATCTACCAGCTAGAAGGATAAGGATAGCAAAAGTTTGGGAACTTAATGACTTTGAAATAGATTGCTTTTCATTTACCATCAAGAGTCAAAATCCTGGAAGTCCCTAACAGCATTGTTAGGGTACACACAACTCAATGATTGCAGTGTTTCAAGGAAGCTCGCCACCACCTTCTCAAAGGACAGCTAGGAATAAGCAATTAAATGCTGCCTCCGCCTGCAAAGCCCACATCACTTAAATGAATATATCAAGGAAAATTAGGGAGATTATGCTTCAGTTTGATAAGACATTGATGAAGCCTGACCTGGAGCACTATGGACAGTATTTGTCTCCTTATTTAAGCAAAGATGATAATGTATTGGAAGATTTACTAGACTAATGCACCAGAAGGTGTGCAATTTTATTAAGAAATGTTGGACAGGTTAGGTTTTTATTTCCTGGAGCTTAGAACAGCAAGAAGAGACATGGTTGAACTATATCAGATTCTGAAGTGACAATGTGAATTCAGAGAATTCATTTCCTTTGGTGAGAGACTGTCGAATTAGGATTCACAGTTAAAGAATAAAGGTCTTGACCCACTAAGATCGAGAGGAGACAAAATGTTCTCTGTCTAGTGTTTATGAGTCATCAATCGTAATCTTATTGAATGACAGAGTAAACTCAAGGGGCAATGGAGCCTGTTTCAACTCCTAATTCACTTTTTTCCATTACCTTGCCTCTTCTTATCTCTGTAGTCTTATCCAGCCCTCGACTTCTGGGAGCCTGTTACTCTTCATTATTCCCAGGTTTAAAAATAATACCATTATTTGCAGCTGTAGCATCTCTCCTTCTCATTTAAGAGTTCCTTAAATCCTACCTTTTTTTTAAATAAGCATTTGGTCATATGTCCTAATATCTCTTTATGTTATTTGATTTCAAATTTAATTTGCTAAAATTCTCAGGACTTTAAAGCTCAAAGTATTTTGTTATCAAAGTACATATATATCACCATACACAACCCTGAGATTCATTTTCTTGCAGGCATACTCAATAAATTCACAATAGAATAATAACCATAATAAAATCACTGAAAGGCCAAACCAACTTTGGCACTCAAATAGTGCGCAAAAGACAAAGCTTGTGCAAATACATAAAGAAAGAGACATTAACAATAAATAAATAAGCAATAAATATTGAGTAACTAAATAATGAGAAGAACCTCATTTCATGTTGGATTTAACATTTTTTATGCTGGGTTAGAGTGCCAAAGCTATTCTTGTGGTTCGGAACCTGGAGATTATCTCCAGTTTATGCACAAAAGAAAATATTCTTTTAAGTGATAATGCCAGTGTAGAATATAATTTGATTTACAAAGTGCTCTTTCAGTTTTGAACTAACTGTATGCAGATCCATGGGTATTCATTAAGGTCCTCAAACTTTTAAATACAAAGATTGCTATGTAGCTTGCATGGTGAATAATATTCAGGGAATATTATCTTATTAAATGTATCATTAACTACTAAACAAGTTGGTTAACATTATAGACACTGTAGATTATGACAGATGAACTGTCATTTGTGATTTCTAAAAGCAAACAGCAACACACATTATTCATAATACTGTAACTCTACAACCTTATTTGAAGACAATCAAGCTAACTGAGTTACCTTTCAATAATTCATTGAACTAACTACGAACAATATCTTCACATGGGGAATTCATAACAATCTAAAGCAAAATATCACGACCTGGAAAGTGGGCCCCGATTTTAAATGGTGGAGGTATCAGATGTTTCGCAGCCCATATTGATCTGTTCAAAAAGTACTTGCATTACATCAACCCAAATTAG
The DNA here is from genome assembly GCF_963921235.1 of Mobula hypostoma. Classification (NCBI taxonomy): domain Eukaryota; kingdom Metazoa; phylum Chordata; class Chondrichthyes; order Myliobatiformes; family Myliobatidae; genus Mobula; species Mobula hypostoma. Next base: position 198,727,365 of record NC_086098.1, read on the forward strand.
TAAACCTGAATTAGACCAAGACAGCTTTTCTGAGGACCCTGGTGAAATGGAAATAGCATGGTGAAATGGCAGGAATAAGACAATGTTTTCCTATACCCTCAAAGGATACCAATCCATTTATGCTAAGCTGGAAGTTTACAGCGTTACCTACCAGGAATCATTAAGTTTGAGAGTCAGGAAGTCAGACATCCCACCCTGCAAAAACTCATTTCAGGGAGGTAGCACCATCAATTTGCGGGAGACTTCCGGGAGAGGTGTGATGTCTGCGATAGAGTAGCTCCTTAGCAGCTGTCCAGCTAGTTTAAATAACATTAGCTATGCTAATGAATGAATGACACTTGTTAAACTCACCTCAACATGACTTTTACATTTTAACCCACCACGGGCAATAGAAAAGTCACTGTTGCAAACAGTGCAGCGAGCAACACTGTCATTATTTTTGACCCCTATTAGGCAGGGGTACACTTTAGAGTAGTCTGGGGTGACGTACATTCTATATTTTCTTTTTTTGGAACACTCTGCAACTCTGACTTTCTTTGGAACTCTCTCGCGCACGCTCTCTCATTCGTGGTTGCTCTCATTCGCTCTTGCTTTCTTGCTCTCGCTCTCTCTCTTTCTCTCGTGGTCGCTCTCACTCACGCTTGCTTTCTTGCTCTCGCTCTCGCGCTTGCTTGCTCTTGCGCTCACTCTCTCACTCTTCCTCGCGCATTCTCTCATGCTCGCTCTCAAAAAATCAATTTCCCGGACATTATATATAACTTGAGGGCATCAGGGAGCCACTATTAATATGCGGGAGACTCCTGGAACTTCCGGGAGAGGTGGGATGTCTGGGAAGTTGCAGCTAGATAGAACACTGGTTAGACCATGTCTGGAGTGTTGCATTCAGTTCTGGTTGCTCCATTATAGAAAGCGTATGGAGACTTTGGAGAAGGTTACCAAGATGCTACCAGAATTAGAAAGTCACGATTGGACAGAATTGATTTTTTTTCCTGGAGCAGTGGAAGTTGAGGGGAGACCCGAGGGAAGTTCGTAAAATTATGAGAGGCCTAGGCAGAAGGCATCTTTTTCCCTGCTTCAAAATGTATAATATAGGGCTGCATTTAGGGTGAGAAAGAGAAAATTCAAAGGAGATGTATGGGGCAAGTTTTGTTTTTAGACAGACAGCGCTGGGTGCCTTGAGTGCGCTGCCAGGAGTCAGAATGGAGGCAAAGATGATAGAGGTGTTTAAAAAGCTCTTAGATAAGCATCACGATTGTGCAGAAAATGTAGGGATATGGACTTTGTGTTGGTAGAAAGGGTTAGTTAAGCATTTAATTACCAGTTCAACTAATTTAGCACAATGCTGTGGGCAGAGATCTTGTCCCTGTGATACAATATTCTATATTCTATGTTAACTGAGTTACTTTACGTAGCAGAGAGGTAGGGGAGGCCAATGGGTTGAACAGGGAGAATGTCTGTAAAAGGGTGAGATGATATTGCTATTACTTTTATGGAGAGCTAAGTTGCTTTGTCTGTGTAAAATCTCCCTATTGTGGAGTCTAGATGACATTGTACCCCCTACCTACTGGGACATTCCCAGCAGGCCAGAACATAAAGAATGAAAAGGGAGGAATGGCAGACACAAGAGACCAATTTTGATGTAAGCAAAAATAAAGAAAAAGTTATCTGAAGTTGGAGAATGAGAAATGAGATGTTGTTCCATGAAATTATAGTCGCCAACTTTAACCAGGCCTGTTTGAAGAAAACCCTGCCTGAATACCACGAGCATGTAACCTGTTGGAGAGGTCCAAACACACTAGACCACTGCTACACCATGATAAGGAATGCCTATCATTCCTTCGTGAGACCACACTTTGGCAAGTCGGATCATTTGGCTGTACTCCTGCTTCCTGCATACAGACAGAGCCTAAAGACCAAGGCTCCGGAGATCAAGACAACTAAGAGGTGGTTGACGGAGGCTGAGGAATGGTTACAGGATTGCCTTGCATCAGTGAACTAGGTCTTGTACAAGAATTCATCTGAGGACCTGAGTGACTACAGCAGGGTCATTACAAACTTTATTAAAACAGCTATTGATTAATGTGTCCCCACAAAATCATTCAGGGTTTTCTCCAATCAGAAGGACTGGATGAACAATGAAATCCAGAACCTGCTGACAGCCAGATAAGAGGCATTCAAGACTGGAGATCTACACTGCTACAAGAAGTACAGGTATTATCTTCAGAAAGTCATCTCTCAGGCAAGGTGGAGATTCCGGCCTAGGCTTAAATCAACGAGGGATGCTCGGCAGCTGTGGTGGGGTTTGAATGCCATAACCTCCTACAAAACTAAAGCTTGTGACATAGGAGACAGCAGAGCAGAGCTCAATGCTTTGTACTCTCGCTTTGACCACCAGAACAGGGAGGAACCATCGAGCACCCCCATGTCTCCCAATGATTCTTTGGTCTCAGTATCTGAAGATGACATGTGGACTGCCATCAAGAGAGTGAATCTAAGGAAAGCATCTGCTCCAGGCAGAGTACCTGGCTGAGTGCTGAAGACCGGTGCTGACCAACCAGCTGGTGTATTCACAGACATCTTCAACGTCTCACTCCGGCTGTGTGTGGAAACTACCTGTTTCAAGCAGGCTTCAATTGTACCAGTGCCTAAGAAGAGCGTGGTGACTTGTCCAAATGATTATCGCCTAGTGGCACTTACTTCCACTGTGATTAAGTATTTTGAGAGACTAGTGTTGAAGCATATCAGCTCCTGTCTGAATGGTAACATGGATCCGCTCCAATTTGCCTACCAAAGCATCAGGTCTACAGCAGATGAGATCCCATTGGCTCTTCACACAACCCTGGAACATCTGTGCAACAAAGATCCATACATCATGATGCTCCTTATCAATTACAGCTCAGTATTTAACACTATAATCCCCTCAAAACTAACCAGCAAACTCCAAGACCTGGGCCTCAATACCCTCTTGTGTAATTGGATCCTGGATTTCCTCACTTGTAGACAGTAGTCAGTTGGGATTGGCAAAAACATCTCCTCCACAATCTCCATCAGCTCAGGATCACCGCAGGAATGTGTACTTAGCCCCTTCTCTACTTGTTTTACACCTACGACTGCGTGGCTCAGTACACCTCCAACACCATACACAAGTTTGCTGACGACACCACTGTTGTGAGCTGTATCACAGGGGGTGATGAATCAGCATACAGGAGGGAGAATGAAAACTTGGCTGAGTGGTTCAATAACAATAACCTCTCATTCCATGTCAATAAGACCAAGGAACTGATTGTAGACTTCAGGAAAGGAAAACCACAGGTCCATGAGCCAGTAATCATCGAAGGATCAGAGGTGGAAAGAATCGGTAACTTTAAATTTCTGGATGTCACTATCTCAGAGGACCTGTCCTAGACCCATCATATAATCATTATTGCAAAAAAAGCACAACAATGCCTCTACTTCCTCAGGAGTTTCCCGAGGTTTGGCATGTCACAAAAACTTTGGCAAACTTCTACAGATGTGTGGTGGAAAGTATGTCGACTGGCTGCATTACAGCTGGTCTGGGAACACCAAGGCCTTTGAGCGGAACATGCTTCAAAAAGTAGTGGATTCGGCCCAGTACATCCCAGGCAAAACTTTCACAACCATTGGGGACATCTACACCAGTCATTACCGTAGAAAAGCAGCATCCATTATCAAAGATACTCACCACCCAGGCCATGATCTTTCTCACTGCTGCCATCAGGTAGAAGGTACAAGTGCCTCATGACTCACACCACCAGGTTCCAGAACAGTTACTACTCCTCAACCATCAGGCTCTTGAATAAAAGGGGATAGCTACACTCATTTAGGGACTCTGTTATATTGTTACTTCATGTTCTTTATTTATTGCTATTTATTTATATCTGCTTTTCATAGTTAGTTTACAGTTAACAGTTCCTGATGTTTATAGTTACTGTTCTATAGATTTGCTAAGTATGCCTGCAGACAAAGAATCTCAGGGTTGTATGTGGTGACATGTATGTACTCTGATAATGAATTTTACTTTGATCTTTAAGCTTACATTGGCCTTTATTGTAACAGTGTAGGAAATCACAGACAGAGAGATCAGAGAGCGAGTGAGATAGTGAATTACAAAGGCAAATCAGATTCACTCCTTTGGACAGGTGAACACAGGTGTTCCACAAATTGATCACTGAATAAGCAGTTGGTTTCTCCAATGCATAGGAAGACATTGTGAAAACCAAATGTAGTGTACTGGACTGGAAAAAGGGCAATTTTTCCTGGAAAGACTGGATCCCTGGTCGATGGGAAGAGAAAAGCTGAAGGACAACCACTGCATCCCCTGTGATTGCAAAAAGTGAAAAATAGTGAGTGGGGATAGAAGATCAGACCAGAGAGTCATAAAGGGTATAATGCCTTTGAAAGGGGAGTGGAATTATGTGTTCAATGGGGAATCTTCTTGGAGCTGGTGGAAACTGCAGAAGATGATCTGCTGAACGTGGATGCTGGTGGTGTGCAAAGTAAGGAACAGAGGAACTCTATTCTTGCTCTAGCCAGAGGAAAAGGATTGAGAGCAGAAATACAGGAAGTAGGTGATACGTGATAAACGGGAGGGTCATGACTCAGGAAGGAAGACATTTCAGAGCTATCACATGATCAGAGTTAGCAATCAAAGATAAAGTTACATTGAAAGCACCTTGTGGCAAAACAAGCAGATGACAAGATCTTTCTGTCTCTGTCTCTGGAGACAGCTTATCCACTGATGTCTACTATAAGCCTACTGACTCTCGCAGCTATCTGGACTATTCCTCTTCTCACCCTGTCTCTTGCAAAAACGCCATCCCCTTCTTGCAATTCCTCCGTCTCCGTCACATCTGTTCTCAGAATGAGGCTTTTCATTCTAGGACGAGGGAGATGTCTTCCTTTTTTAAAGAAAGGGGCTTCCCTTCCTCCACTATCAACTCTGCTCTTAAACGCATCTCCCCCATTTCACGTACATCTGCTCTCACTCCATCCTCCCGCCACTCCACTAGGAATAGGGTTCCCCTGGTCCTCACCTACCACCCCACCAGCCTCCGGGTCCAACATATTATTCTCCGTAACTTCCGCCACCTCCAACGGGATCCCACCACTAAGCACATCTTTCCCTCCCCCCCCCTGCATTCCGCAGGGATCGCTCCCTACGCAACTCCCTTGTCCATTCGTCCCCCCCATCCCTCCCCACGAATCTCCCTCCTGGCACTTATCCGTGTAAGCAGAACAAGTGCTACACATGCCCTTACACTTCCTCCCTTACCACCATTCAGGGCCCCAAACAGTCCTTCCAGGTGAGGCAACACTTCACCTGTGAGTCGACTGGGGTGATATACTGCGTCCGGTGCTCCTGATGTGGCCTTTTATATATTGGCGAGACCCGACGCAGACTGGGAGACCGCTTTACTGAACATCTACGCTCTGTCCGCCAGAGAAAGCAGGATCTCCCAGTGGCCACACATTTTAATTCCACATCCCATTCCCATTCTGACATGTCTACCCACGGCCTCCTCTACTGTATAGATGAAGCCACACTCAGGTTGGAGGAACAACACCTTATATTCCGTCTGGGTAGCCTCCAACCTGATGGCATGAACATCGACTTCTCTAACTTCCGCTAAGGCCCCACCTCCCCCTCGTACCCCATCTGTTACTTATTTTTATGCACACATTCTTTCTCTCACTCTTTTTCTCCCTCTGTCCTTCTGAATATACCTCTTGCCCATCCTCTGGGTCCCCCCCCCCCCGTCTTTCTTCCCGGAGCTCCTGTCCCATGATCCTCTCGTATCCCCTTTTGCCTATCACCTGTCCAGCTCTTGGCTCTATCCCTCCCCCTCCTGTCTTCTCCTATCATTTTGGATCTCCCCCTCCCCCTCCAACTTTCAACTCCCTTACTCACTCTTCCTTCAGTTAGTCCTGACGAAGGGTCTCGGCCTGAAACGTCGACTGCACCTCTTCCTACAGATGCTGCTTGGCCTGCTGCGTTCACCAGCAACTTTGATGTGTGTTGTTAGATGACAAGTTTTGATAGCTCTTTCTCATCCATTGTGGAAGATTCTCAAGGATTAGAATGCACAGAAACGGTCCTCTTAGCACCTGAAAAATCATTCATCACCTCTTGCCGCTTCAGTTTCTACAAAGATTTATTTTTGGATTCCTAACCTTTTCCTAAACACTTAAATCAATGCGAATGCAGTTGTAAGGTTCGTTGGGAGCATCTCTTATTTCAATTTCCTCTTCTTCTCACAGCCTTGATGACTTTATATTATTCAAACCTAGCATTGGTGGTAAATTCCTAACTGTCCTCAAGACAATGGGAAGCACAGCAGCATAACACTATGACGGTGCCAGAGACACAGGTACAATTCCACCACTGTCTGTAAGAAGTCCATACGTTCTCCCCAGAATCACGTGGATTTCCTCTGGGTGCTCTGATTTCCTCCCTCACTTCAAAGATGTACGAGTTGGTAGGTTCATTGGTCACATGGGTGTATTTGGGTGGTGCAGACTCATGGTCCCAGAAGGGTCTGTTACCATGCTGCATTTCTAAATAAAATAAGAAATAAATAAGAAGATTCTTGAACTGCTGTCGACCTTCTGGTGAAAGTAAACCTGCAGAGTTATTGGTTCATTGTTTTAGCAGTTACACCCAGTACAAGTGAAGAAATAGCAATATATTCCCAAGTAAGGTTAGTGTGTGGCTTGGTGGGAAGCAGGCAGTTGATACCTGCTGCCCTTGTCTTGTTGCTGGCAGAAGTGACAATTTTGGATGGTTTCAATTGCAGTCACCAAGCTAAGTAATGATAGCACATGTTCTCATTGGTACATACTACACTCGTAGTAAGTGGAAGAAGATGGAGAATGAAAACTTAATCTGGTAGGCTAAATCGAGATTGCCAATTGGTTGACTGGCGTATTCTTCCAACACCTTTTGGACCAAAGACCAAACTCTGATAATGAGGTCTATCAATTCAAATTAACCAGCATGAATATGCAACCTGAAGACCCTCTTGCACCAAACCTGTTATCATTTAATCATGAGGAAGTCACGTCAATTTCTATATTTCTACTAATATAGCAATGTACTCCAGCAAATTTCTACCAATGTACCTTGGAGAGCATTCTGACTGGTTGCATTAGAGCCCGATTTGAAGGCTCTAAGAACAAAAATGGTTGCAGGAGGCTGTAAACTCAGCCAGCTCCATCATGGGCACAAGACTCCCCATCATCGAGGACATCTTCAAAAGCTGGTGCCTCAAGAAGGCAGCATATATAATTAAGAACCTCTCACCATCCAGGACATGCCATCTTCTCATTACTACCACCAGGAACGAGGCACAGGAGCCTGAAAGTGCACACTCAACATTTTTGGAACAACTCCTTACCCTCCACGATTGGTCCATGAACCCATGAACACTAACTATTTCTTTTTTCAACCATTTATTTATTTTACTTTTTATTGTAACCTACAGCAATATATTTAATGTCTTGCACGGTACTGCTGCCACAAGACAACAAATCTCACATTAGTCAGTGATAATAAACTTGATTCTGGTTCATTAAATTCAGCCGTTACCCCTCAACTGTGCATTCCTCCTCTCTCCAGCCAGTCAGAGCAGAGCCTTCAGACCCAATCCTACATTCCAGACCCACTTTTTCTCCCAATCTTAAAACTATTTCTTAATTTTCTGTCAACCATTGGCCATTTCCATTTCTTACCCTTACTTTTACTACCCTTACTAGCCAATAATATAAAGCAGGAAAAAAGTTTTCTCGATTACATAAAGAAAAAATGGGAGGTGAGAGTTGATTTTGGAGGACTGAAAAATGATGCTGGTGAGGTAGTAATGGGGGACAAAAAGATGGCAGATGAACTTAATAAGTACTTTGCACTGAGGAAGGCACTATCAGTGTGCCACAGGTCTGTGAGTGTCAGGAAGCAGGAGTGAGTGCCATTGCTATTATAAAGGAAAAAGTGCTAGGCAAACTCAAAGGTCTTAAGGAGGGTAAGTCACCTGGACCAGATGCACTACATCCCAGAGTCCTGAGAATGATTTCTGGAGAGATAGCCGATGCATTGGTCATGATCTTTCAACAATCACTTGATTCTGACATGGTCCTGGAGGACTGGAAGATTGCAAATGTCATTCCACTCTCTAAGAAAGGAGGAAGGCGAAAGAAAGGAAACTATAGGCCACACACATCAAAGTTGCTGATGAACGCAGCAGGCCAGGCAGCATCTCTAGGAAGAGGTACAGTCGACGTTTCAGGCCGAGACCCTTTGTCAGGACTACAGGCCAGTTAGCTTAACTTCGGTGGTTGGGAAAGAGTTGGAATCTATTATTAAAGATGAGGTTTTGGGGTACTTGGAGACTAATGACAAAATAAGTCAAAGTCAGCATGGTTTCTGTAGAGGCAAATCTTGCCTGACAAATCCGTTAAGAGTTCATCAAGGAAGTAACAAGCAGGGTGGACAAAGGAGAGGCAGTGGATGTCCTTTACTTGGATTTTCAGAAGGCATTTGATAAGGTGCCACACATGAGGATGCTTAACAGGATAAACTCCTATGGTGTTACAGGAAAGATAATAGCATGGATAACAGAATGGCTGACAGGCAGGAGGCAGCGTTTGGGAGTAAAAGGGGCCTTTTCTGGTTGGCTGCCAGTGACTAGTGATGTTCCTCAGGGGGTCAGTATTGGGACTGCTACTTTTCACATTGATTGCCAATGATTTGGGTAATGGAATTGATGGCTTTGTGGCCAAGTTTGTGGATATGAAGATAGGTGGAGGGGTAGGTAGTGCTGAGGTACTGCGATTGCAGCAGGACTTAGACAAATTGGAAGAATGCGCAAAAAATTGGCAGGCAGAATAGTGTTGGGACATGTAGGATAGTGCATTTTGGTGAAAGGAATGATAGTGCAGACTATTATCTAAATGGGGAGAAGCTTCAAACATCAGAGGTTTACAGGGACTTAGGAGTCCTCATGCAAGACTTCCAGAAAGTTAATTTGCAGGTTGAGTCTGTGGTAAAGAAGGCAAATGCAATGTTGCCATTTATTTCAAGAGGAATAGAATATAAAAGGAGATAATATAAAATGAGCCTTTACAAGACAATAGTCAGGCTGCACTTGGAGTATTGTCAACTGTTTTGGGCCCTATATCTCCGAAAGGATGTGTTGTCATTGGAGAAAGGTCAGAGGATGTTCATTAGGACGATTCCAGGAATGAAGGGATTAATGTATGAGGAGCATTTGGCAGCTTTGGGCCTGTACTCGTTACAATTTAGAAGAATGCAGGGGGATCTCATTGAAACCTACTAAATGTTGAAAGGACGAGACAGGGTGGATGTGGAGAGGATGTTTCCTATGGTGGGGATATCCAGAACTAGAGGGCACAGCCTCAAAATTGAGGGGCGACATTTTAGAACAGAGGTAAAGAGGAACTTTTTAAGCTAGAGAGTAGTGAATCTGTGAATGCTCTGCCACAGACTGTGGTGGAGTCCAAGTCCATGGGTATATTTAAGACAGACGTTGATAGTTTCCTGATTGGTCAGGGCACCAAAGGATATGGTGAGAAGGCAGGTATATAGGGTTGAGTGGGATCTGGGATCAGCTTGATGGGATGGTGGAGCAGACCTGATGGGCTGAATGGCCTACTTTAGCTCCTATCTATTATGGTCTTATATTCTTTTCTGTGACAGACCTTAGAAAATATATAGTGTTGTGCTACTTCAATTTTGAATTGTGCATTAAAACCATTTGGCTCCATTCATTTTATGACATTTTATGATTTTAACAGAAAGCCTTTTCAAAATTGCTCTTGTGCTCACAAGTGTGAGGAACATTAGTGCTTAGATACAGCAATCATTCAATGTTAGATATCCAGAGCGAGCATTATGTGATCTCAGGTCAAGTTTAGCATGGTTAGATGTAGAGATGAGTTCCTTTATACTGGGCTCACGGCGCACTACAGCCTCAACTTAATGCTAATGTCTTCAATGCACTAGTGAGACATTTTCCACAAAAGTCATTTCCCGACCCAAGTAAGACTGCTTGATAGCACCAAATTATGAACAATTTTGAGCCAGGCTGAGACATTGATGATTATAATGTAAATCAGACATTTTGCAGTGGGAGCTCCTCACAAAAGACGTGTTGGCCCACTCATGCTACATGCTTAATGTGTTGTTCCAAATACTGTGGAATTTTGGAGACTATATGAATAGTTTAACACTTGCTTGTTATTAGAAAGACAGCATCAAATCTTGCTACAACTGCTGTAACGCACTGGAATCAAGAACTCAGTGTATGTCAAGGACATAAAGACAGAAAAGTTTAAAAATTACTTGATTGTTTTGCAGATTACAAAATTATCCACGATGGAATTTGGCAGAATAGTTCTTCTTTTGCCAGTTCCAATATTATGGGTTGAATGGTCTCCCTCTGTAACCTAAATCTATACTAAAAAAATTACTTTCATTTATAAACACTACTCACAACAGTTTACGGTGAAGTATTCATTGCACTCCTAAAAGTAGTTAACTGTTTTATTGTAGTAGAGATGAAACAAACAGCTAAGCATCTCTTCTTTCAGAAATTAATACATTCTCACTTTTTTTTTTGTTTCTTGAAATCTAGAGACTTTAGCTGAATAACAAAAGAGAGGGGATATTTTTCTTTTTAAGTTTAAACATTCTATAGCCACAAGTGAGAATCAGATTATGTTTTCCATTTTATGACTGCAAATAAATGGAACTGACCTCCATAAAAAGAATTTAATATGCTCAAATGAGGAGTTGCATAATTATTTTGTAAAGAATAATGGCAGAAAAAACATGGGTAAGTATAATTTGGAGATAAGCAAGAAGGAAATATTGGAGAAAGGTTTAAAAGAGTGAAAATGAACAATTTTGGATTCATATTCAGATGTACATTGGACATCTTTATAGAGAATACCAGAAATGAAACCCTTTATAAATAATTTCAAGCAAAATATGCAGTCAAACATGAAAATTCAAGTCACAGATTTTAAATAAAATGACCATTATTGATGTTGTTTGGGAGCAACCTAAACAGGAGCAAGGCTGTTAATGAACAGGTTTAGAAATATCAGAATTTGGCTGTAAGTAGTTACAATAAGATCTTTCACAAGTATCATCAGGAATGATTCACACTTTTAATATGGCCTAACTCTCAAAAAAATGTACACCTTACACCTTCAGTACTAGCACTAAAATACACTTCATTCACTTTTTTTTATCTACATGGCATATTTTGAAGAGCCAAATAACATAGTACAGTCACAACATGCTATTACGTTGCCAGCGGCCCGGGTTCAATTCTGCCACTGTCTGTATGTTCACACAGTGACCACATGTGATTCCTCTGGGTCCTCTGGTTTTCCCCCCTATTTCAAAGAGGTACAGATTAGTAGGTTAATTGGTCACATTGGTGTATTTGGGCAGTGTAGGTCCATTGGGCTGGAAGGGTCTATTACAATGCTGTATCTCTAAATAAAATAGCAAAATCTATTGGACTGGGTAGAAGGGGTGTGGCACTCTAAGTAGGGTTACACTTGGAGATCCAGGAAATTAATACAGAAAGAAATACTTCTTAAAAATGAGATCTTTTTCATACCATATTTAACTGTGTGAGGAGATGTTTTAATTCTGGTTGCCGTTGCTTTACTATGGTCAGCAAGTCCTCTCTCATTGCGTCCTTTAGTTCCAAAAACTTTTCCAACAATACTGGAATCTGCCATTTCTGCAAGATGACAACAATCTCTCAGATTTTGTCACTCATGAATTTACATAACAGCTTAGGTATCATTAATACAAACACTGAAACATAACATTTCATGTTCACCTTGTACAGGAACAAGAAAGAATTAAATCTATCTTGATTGATCTAGGAAATTCATATCCTATTATATCTTCTATGACACCTTTCTGGTTTATCATCAGGTATTATTTCAGCTTTTCTATTTCCTCTTGCTTCCAATAAATATGTCAGAGTGGCTCTATTGATAGCACATTTGTCAAAGTCATAAACTAATACAGCATGGAAAAAAGCCCTTCAGCCCATCTAGTCCATGCACACCACAGCATCTTTCCTGCTAGTCTCAGTTGCCTGTGTTTGGCTCATAAATGTCCAAGCCTTTCCCTGCCATGTACCCAGAGGAAAAGGGCTTAGAGGACGTTGGCCAAAAGCCTCTTCAATATTGCAGTTGTACACACCTCAACTACTTGCTCTGGCAGCTCATTCCAAGTACTCACTAGCCTCTGTGTAAAGAAGTTACTTCTCAAATTACCTCTCTTTTTAATCTCTCCCCTCTTATCCTGTTTCTCTGCCCTCTAGTTTTGGACTCCTCAACCCGAGAGAAAAAACCTTGATTTAAGTTGTTGCAAGTTTTAAAAAACAGTAGAGTGTGCAATCCAGGGGAACATTTCAATCTAACAATATGAACTGCTGCAATTTTGAAGCTACAATCTCATGAATTAGACATTAAATTCCTTGTTACAGACTTTATGTGGAACATTAGAAATCTCATGGCTATAACTGAGAAACAGTGAGAAATTGCTTATACAGAGGTTACTCTACATTTTAAATGTCCCCGTGGCATCCTGTAGGCTTGCCTTACAGAAGGGGTAAGAGTGAGAAGATTAAGATGGAATTCCAGACCTCAGGGCTTTTGTAGTCAAAGGTAAGACACCAGTTGTGCAGCAATAAAAAGAGAAAATGCTTCAGAGATTAAATTGAAGGAATACATATTTCATGGCAGACTGAAGCTTATAGTATTCGATAGCAGGAAGAAAATAAATGAATTTGGAGGATGAAGATTTTAGAAACAAAACATGGTTAAAGCAGGAGCAAATATAAGTCAGCCAATGCAAGAGGGCAGAGTTTTGGATAAGACCATAAGGCATAGGGGCAGAATTAGGCCAGTTGGCTCATCGAGTCTGCTCCATGATTCCATCATAGCTGGTTCATTATCTCTGTCAGTCCCATTTTCTGCCACCTCCCTGTAACTTTTGATGCCCTAACTAATCAACAAACTATCAACATCCACTTTAAGTACCCCCAATGACTTGGCCTCCACAGCTGTATCAATGAATTCCACAGATTCACTACCCTCTGGCTAAAGGGATTCCTCCTCATCTTTAATTGAAATGGACATCCCTCAATTCTGAGGCTGTGCCCTAGAGTCACCCACTATAGGAGACATTTTTCCTACATCCACTGCATCCAGATCTTTCAATATTTGATGGGTTTCAATGCAATCCTCCTTCATTCATCTGAACTCCAGCGAGTACAGGCCCGGAGCAATCAAGCACGACTCATATGTTATCCCTTTCATTCATGGAATCATTCTCATGAACCTCTTCTGGACCTTCTTCTATGCCAGCATATCTTTTCTTGGATAGGGGGCCCAAAAATGCCCACAATACTCCAAGTGTGGTCTGACCAATACTTTATAAAGCTTCAGCATTACATCCTAGCACGTATATTCCAGCCCTATCAAAATGAATGTTAACATTACATTTGCCTTCCTTACCACCGACTCAACCTGCAAGTTAACCTTAGGGAATCCCGCACAAGGACTCCTAAGTCTCTTCGCACCTCTGATTTTGAATTGTCTCCCCGTTTCAAAAATAAAAGTTGGAATGATAAGGTTTAATATATAGATAAGTAAACATTTCCTCAAGTCCTAACTGACACAACCATGGTGGATCTCATCAGCATGAACGATGAGTCAGCATACAGAAAGCAGGTGCAGCGACTAACAGACTAGTGCAGAGCCAACAACCTGTCTCTGAATGTAAACAAAACAAAAGAGATGGCTGTTGACTTCAGGAGGACACGGAGCGACCACTCTCTGCTGAATATCGACGACTCCTCCGTAGAGATCGTTAAGAGCACCAAATTTCTTGGTGTTCACCTGGCGGAGTATCTCACCTGGTCCCTCAACACCAGCTCCATAGCAAAGAAAGCCCAGCAGCGTCTCTGCTTTCTGTGAAGGCCGAGAAAAGTCCATCTCCCACCCCCCATCCTCACCACGTTCTACAGAGGTTGTATTGAGAGCATCCTGAGCAGCTGCATCATGGCCTGGTTCGGAAATTGTACCATCTCGGATCGCAAGACCCCGCAGCGGATAGTGAGGTCAGCAGAGAAGATCATCGGGGCCTCTCTTCCCACCATCACAGACAGTTACATCACACTCTGCATCCGTAAAGCAAACAGTATTATGAAGGACCCCACGCACCCCTCATATAAACTCTTCTCCCTCCTGCCATCTGGAAAAAGGCACCGAAGCGTTCGGGCTCTCACGACCAGACTATGTAAGTTTCTTCCCCCAAGCCATCAGACTCCTCAATATCCACAGCCTGGCTTGACACCAACCTACTATACCCTCTACTGTGCCTACTGTCTTGTTTATTATTTATTGTAGTGCCTGCACTGTTTTGTGCACTTTATGTAGTCCTGGATAGGTCTATAGTCTAGTGTAGTTTTTGTGTTTTTTTCTTCCGTAGTTCAGTGTAGTTTTTGTAATGTTTCATGTAGCACCATGGTCCTGGAAAACGTTGTCTCATTTTTACTATGTTCTGTACCGGCAGTTATGGTTGAAATGACAATAAAAAGTGACTTGACTTGACTTGACATTATTTCCTCATCTAATACTAACAAAAATTTTCAAGGATTCTATCCAATCCACTTCAAGACCATAAAACATAGGATTAGAATTAGGCTATTCAGCTAATCAAATCTACTCTGCCACTTGATCATGGTTGCTTTATTATTCCCTCTCAAGCTAATCCTCCTGCCTTCTCTCCGTAACCTTTGACACCCTTACTAAATAAGAACCTGTCGATCTCCACTTTATATATTCTCAATGTTTTGGTCTCCACAAAATCACATGCTGCAGTACTGTTCAAAAGTCTTAGGCATATAATTATTGCTAGGGCATCTAAAACTTTTGCACAGTACTGTATTTGTCAAGATGGAGCAGAAAACAAGTTTGTAAATCTGGCATGAACAAAGGATGTTGGGAAAGGCGAGGGTGGAGTGCTGCAAGAGGGGTTTGGGGCAGGTGGCAGAAAAAGAATGCCGGGGCGGGGGGGGGGGGGAGATGGGGAGCTGGCACTGGTGCAGACACACTCAGGCCTGAGACACCAGGCAAGGTCAATTGATTCCAAGCAATTGGTTTATCGATCATTACACAATGTCTCTCTGGTACTTCCCACTCTCTCCCCTCTCCCGTCCCTTTTTCTCAACCATGATTCCCATTCCCCTCTCCCTGCTGCCTCCCTACTCTTAGTCCACAATAAAGACCCATTTCAGAATCAGATTTATCACCACTCACATATATCATGAATTTTTTTCGTACAGTGCAAAACATTAAAATTACTATAGTTCTGTGCAAAAGTCTCAGGCACCCCGGCTATATATATGCCTAGACTGTTGCACAGTACTGTAGCTAAAAAATTCCTTCTCATAACTGGTCTAGGTCTAAAGGGATGTCATTTTATTCTGAGTCTGTCTCCTCTGGTCCAAGACTCTCACACTACTAGAAACATTCTCTCCACTCTATCCAGCACTTTCAATATTTGGTAGGTTTTAATAAGGTCCCCTATTATCCTTCTAAGCATCAGCATGTACATCCCTAGAGCCATCAAACACTATCTATATATTAACCCTTTTATCCTTGAGATCAATCTCATAAACCTCCTCTGGACCTTCTCCAATACCAGCACATCCTTCCTTAGGTATGGGGTGCAAAACTGCTCACAATAATCCAAACATGGCCCAATCAAAGCTTTTTGCCTCAGTATTACATCCTTGCTTTTAGATTCTGGTCCTCTCCAAATGAATGGTAATATATGCTGGCCTTTATAAATCAGAGCATTGAGTATAGGAGTTGGGATGTAATGTTGAAATTGTACAAGGCATTGGTGAGGCCAAATCTGGAGTATTGTGTACAGTTTTGGTCAACAAATTATAGGAAAGATGTCAACAAAATAGAGAGAGTACAGAGAAGATTTACTAGAATTTTACCTGGGTTTCATCACCTAAATTACAGAGAAGGGTTGAACAAGTTGGGTCTTTATTCTTTGGAACATAGAAGGTTGAGGGGGGACTTGATAGAGGTATATAAAATTATGAGGGGGATAGATAGAGTTGATGTGGATGGGCTTTTTCCATTGAGAGTGGGGGAGATTCAAACAAGAGGACATGAGTTGAGAGTTAAAGGGCAAAAGTTTAGGGGTAACATGAGGGGGAACTTCTTTACTCAGAGAGTGGTAGCTGTGAGGAACGAGCTTCCAGCAGAAGTGGTTGCGGCAGGTTCGATGTTGTCATTTAAAGTTAAATTGGATAGATATATGGACAGGAAAGGAATGGAGGGTTATGGGGTGAGTGCAGGTTGGTGGGTCTAGGTGAGAGTAAGAGTTCGACATGGACTAGAAGGGCCGAGATGGCCTGTTTCCATGCTGTAATTGTTATATGGTTATGGTTATTGCACTTGCCTTCCATACAATGAACTCAACCTGCATGTTAACCTTTGGGGATTCCTGCTCTAGGACTATCAAATCCTTTTGCACCTCCAACTTCTAAACTCTCTTGCCACTGAGACAATAATCTAGGTCTTTAGTCCTTCAACTGAAATGCATGACTGTACACTTCCCTCCACGGTACACATCTGCTACTTCTTCGTCCATTCCCCCAACCTATCTAAGTCATTCTGCAGATTCTCTGCTTCCTGAACACTACCAGCTCCTCCATCTATCTTTGCATCATCTGCAAACGTCTACAAAGCCATCATATCTGTTGTCCAGATCAACAGATAACGTGAAAAGTAATGGCTTCAACACTGACACCAGCAGAACATTACTAAAGATTACCTTTAGCAATTAGCACACATAAAAGTTGCTGCCTGGCCTGCTGCGTTCACCAGCAACTTCTATGTGTATTGCTTGAATTTCCAGCATCTGCAGAATTCCTGTTCTTTAGCAATTAGTTTTATTTGTCACATGTGCATTGAAACATACAGTTAAATGTGTCATTTTGTCAAATCAAGTCAGCCAGGATTGTGCTGGGCATTTTCTAAATGGCAAGTGTCACCAGACCTCCAGCACCAACATAGTACGGCGAACCTCTAACCCTCACTGTACATCTTTGGAATGTGGGAGGAAACCAAAGCACCCAGAGGAAACCCACACAGTTACAGGGAGAACATACACACTCCTCACAGGCAGTGGTGGGAATTGAACCCGATTGGTGATCACTGGTGCTGTAATAGTGTCACGCTAACCACAATGATACTGTACTGTCCTAGCCAATGGCAGTCAACCAGAAAATACCCTCTTTATTCCCACTCTTTGCATTCTGCCAGTCAGCCAATTTTCTATCCATGCTAGTACCTTTCCTGTAGTACCATGGGCTCCTATCTTGTTTAGCGATCTCATGGGTGGCACCTTGTCAAAGTCCTTCTGAAAATCCAAGTAATCAATATCCACTGACTCCCCTCTGTCTGTCCTGCCTGTGACTTCCTTAAAGAATTCCAACAGATTTGTCAGTCAAGATCTCCTCTAAAGGAAACCACGCTGACTTCAGCCTATTTTACCATGCACTTCCAAGTACTCAGAAAACTTATCCTTAGTAATGCATTCTAAAATCTGACCAACTACCAACCAGCCTGTAATTTCCTTTTTTTTTTGCCTCTCCCCCTTCTTAAAGAGTGGAGTGACATTTCTAACTTTCCAGTCCTCCGGAACCACTACTAACTTGAGTGATTCTACTGCCTCCACAATCTTTTCAGCTACCTCTTTCAGAGCCCTAGATCTCAAATGAGGGCTTCTCATTGAAAACACAAGCCCAGTTTCTTGAAATGCTTTAACAGCCATCTGAGCTATACTCTCAGAATAACTAGCTATTAAACGGTCAAAGAAGTTTGAAAACCTAACATTCACACGATCATAAATAGAAATAAAAACTATTATTTAAGTGTAGTATTTAAATATTTAAGTGCATTTTATAATAATTTAAACACAAACACTTAAGAACAGCCTGACATTTAAGTTTAAGCTACTAATTTTCAAAATTAAATTATTTAAAACTTATCCTTCTCCCTCTGAGCCATTCTTCTCCACTGAAATGAAGAGAGACATTGTAACTATTCCAGGTTTAACCTGATATTGGCTCAGCAAGTAGACTGCCCTGCATAACTAATTGGAATTAAAAGAGTTTGTGGTTCACCTTTGAAATCCACAAGTCAGAACAGGTTCTTTATTAGTAAGGGCATCAAAGTTTATGAGGAGAAGGCAAGAGAATGGGGTTGAGCCGGATAGTAAATCAGCCATGATGGAATGGTGGAGCAGACTTGATGGATTGAAGGGCCTAATTCTACTCCTATGTCTTATGGTTTTATGATGTGATCAAGCTAGCTGAATAACCAGTCACAAAAAAGGATTGCCACAGACATGCCATTGTTAACCAACAGGTGGAACATACACATAGTTCTCCTCAATATATAATAAAACCATTAATCATATTCTGTCATTGCCAGTTTCTCTTTCCACAGATACTGCCTGTCCTTGCAGCAAATTCTATTTTTGTTTCAGATTTCCAGCATCTGCAGTTTCATTTTAATTTTTATTTACTATTGAGCATGTATCTTCCTTGAATCCATTCCTCAATATTCTATCGCAATGATATTATCCTGGTTTCATTCACACGTAAGGTATCACACTTGCAGTAACTTTTTTTGCTCAATTATGTTTTCTGTATTTCATTATTCATTATTTATGTACCATCTCTGTGGCAGCATAATCTCTAAGCATTAGGCTAGCAATAGACTTACTTAATCAGAACTTCTGAAACCAAGCATCATCTCATGGTATGATCACATTATTTAAGATGACGAAAGGAGAGAATGAAGTCATAGCTTTGCACTTTTGGAAATGCTTTCCTTCAGTACCTCTTAAGTGATCATTCATTCCCATGTCTTTCATGAGGTCTCTATAGACCAAACTGTTTCTGCACTTCACTGCCTTTCACTTCGCATATATGAAATGTTTTGCCATATCCCCAAAGCCATATGCCAATACAGCTATCAATCTAACTTCAACCACACGGTTTTGCCTCAAAGACATTCATTGGTTTCAGCTTATTGCACATTCCCCGACCTCCTACCACGTTGAGCCACAAAGTCCTTGACAAAACTAGTCTTAGATTCCCACAAACATAAATATCTCCAGTTCCTTTAACCACTAACCTCATTCTTCTGGAACATTTCCCGGGCATCTCCACCTTGCAATCCCTCCCCCTCTCTCTCTCTCTCTCTCTGCATTAGATATTTTTGAGTCTTCATTTCTATATGCTCTTGCAAGCACCTACCAAGCCTCACCATCATTTTAGTACCACCCTAATAACCACAACCTTAAACATTTTTGCATTTTTCTTGACTTTGTCCATGTTACAATCTGCTCTTGCCTTTCTAGCATTCTGATTAGATACATCCTGTCAAATTTCAAAAGATCCTAAATGCTAGAAAGGGAAGATGTTCTGGTTCTGAGCTATCTAATGTAATCCTTTATCCTTGCTTTTGATCCTTTGAACACAAAGTTGACCTCTTCAAGCAGATAATGCTCATATTCCTTTTGAAATTTTCTATATCTTCCTTTATAATCCTTTCTGATGGTGTGATATTAAGTTGGGGAAAAAGTCTCCACAATTCCCCTCTGGTGTCTTTATCGATTATTTTAAGTCTATACCTGCTCATCTGGCAGAGGAAATCCTCTTTTCAATTCTACTAAAATCTTGCATAATCTTGAATGTCTGTATTACCCAAATCTCTTTCTTAACCATGAAATCTCTTTCACGGTAAATACATGTGGGCGATTGACCAGATTCTTCTTTTATTTTGTCCTGATGGCTTCCAGCACACACCTGGAATCCACACCTTGCCATTCATAAAGGCCTGGCCAGACTTAATAACAAAAGCCACGGATAGGTCGGTGAAAGTGACTGCTTTTCTCAAAGGAAACTCATGCAGGTAAAATCTGATCCGTTTCTTCACCTGCCTGGTCTAGCTGTGTATTGATGAGGCATCCAGTCATAGTGCCCGGGGGTCTGTGGCGGGGTAAGGAGGGGTGGGGGCGTACTCCCGACTCGCAGTCACGTGTGAGCTACCCCCCACTGAAGCTGGCACGTGTCGACACTCAACATGGAATCCGGGCCGGCGGGCACCCGCGCACGGTAACGCGCTCACGGTAAAGAGAGAAAAGCCCAAGAAGTTCCGACATTCTCCCCCGGGCTCGAACCTCTCACCTTGCTTCATTAGCATACAAAGCGCGAACTTCCTCCTTCAACTCGCCGACAATGCCCGATGTTGCCATTTCACCCACAGATACATTGTTTCAACAGCACTGTGGCAAATTCCAGCTTGCACCAACGCTGAGGCAAAATGGCGACATTTTAAAGAAGCAGGCGAACTAAAGCTTGCACCGAAAAAGAGGCAGAAACACAGTTTGCACTGCCTAAAGTTGTCCCTGTCGATTGACAATCGTCAGAGTAAAAGCAAAGAAAATGATGGAAAATACGAGGCGGCGTCCACATCGAAGGGAAGCGACACCAGAATCGGGCATCTTACCTTAAATTTCTGTTTAGATTATTATCTTCCAGGGCCTTACAGTAGACTCTATTCCTGGGTCATGCGCGATTCCACTTGTCCTTTGACAGTTGTACAGTGAGGAGGTAAGTTTCAACTCTCGCGTTACTATTTAATGCTGCACGAATTTCGAGTTCCAGCACAAGCAGCAGATCGGCAATTCAGCGCTGGAAATGTCTGCTTCTTTCTTGGCAGAAGCACAGCAGATTACATATTTCCATCTCCCAATATTATTGCATAAACAGCATCCGCAGCTCAAGTTGAAACTACAGAACACCCTCCACCCCACTTCGAAATAGCAACATCAGATTTATGTAGTTCTAGTAATATATCCAGATGCTTTTGTATTTTATCACCTCGGATGAAACTTTTTCCCCAATATAAATTGAACACACTTCAAAGTGTTAACATATATTGTACTATTTTTTTTCCTGCAATAGCATGCAGAGATTTACCAATGTCTATATCGTGAAAGCACACCAATTTATGCACAAAATATTCTGGATAATCTATATAGCTCGCTGTCACTTGGTTTATTGTTACCCACAACAGAAGTAAAAAAGGACACATTTTTAAATCATTTTTTTAAAAAATGCTTCAAATACTCAACAGGTCGAGCAGCTTTTGTGTGGAGTGAAACAATCTTAACATTTCAGGTCCATGAACGTTAATTATTCCTGAATGTTCTTCCAGATTTTCAGCAGCTGCATATTTTACTTTTGAAACACTTGAACCATTCTGCTCTGATGTGAATGAAAGAAACAGTGCTGCATTTGAAGTCAGTTTTCTAATTTAAGTGAAATTGACATTTACTCAATCGGATTATAATCCGCTGAACGATCTTGTTCTGAAAACCGTGCAATAACTTTTAAACCTAACAAACGCTATTATTTTATTTAGGAAATATAAAACATATATCTTGGAAGAAACTACCGCATATTAACTAATACTTTTGGTTTAACTTTACAAGTTGCACTGAGAATTAATACTCACTGGAGGTTCTCTGAAAATTCGTTTGGCAAGCCTGAAGGAACTATAATAAAGAATTATTGAAAAACTTGGCACATGAAGCATTTCACGTTAAAGAATGTTTTTATTTTTTAAGGGAACATGAAGAAGAATACATGCACAGTATTTTGAAAAACAAATTGTATAGAAAAGGGCACCCAAGCAAGAGTAAATAAACGGAAGCTTCGTCCCGTGAAGAAAGGCAATTTGAGTAGTGAGAGAGAGAAAAAAGTTGCAAGGAAACAAAAAGAAACAAAACCGCAACACGAAAGACAAGAGGAGCATTTCACTTCAATTGGACTCATAATAGCTTCCCCGACGCCAATAAACCGACTTCGTGTTACGCCGTTTGCTAATTTAACTTACACTGTATGCGCTGGGAAGGACCTAAATTGATCTTCACTTGGAATAGTATAGGTATCTTTCAGGAAGACTCATACTGATTGAAACCTTTCGGGAACAATGTGGTAGTAGTACTTTTTGAGCCAATCTTTGTTGCATTATTAATTGAAAAGAGCGCGGGGTTGTATTTTTATTATTTACCTTACGTTTACAAGTGCACGTGTAATTACCACAACTGATCAAATACACCAAGTACATGGCCTCATTGTTTGTGAAGTAAGTGAGAAATGTAGAACATTAAAATGGAAGCACAGAAATTAAAACCATCGGCTGCATCCGCTCCACTTTCTCACGCACAATTCTCAGTTTGCTTCCACTGTACGACATCCAGTAGGCAAGGAAGGAGTACATTTCGTCCTCTTGCTTGTCATTCATTATCAATAAAATCAACCGAAAAGTTGTAATCCAATCGGTATCTTAAAGCATACATTTTCCGCGTAATTATTTACAGAATATATTTTCTAGATATTGATTTAAAAGAAAACTGCCAGGGCTAACAACGTATCTCAAGTACATTTGCCAATTAATGGATCTACAGCTTCCTCACTGAAAGATACAGGTGAAGAATAGCAACTTCCAATGTGTATACATTATTACAAGAGCATTAGAAATAAGAACCTTTGAGAATGGTTCTTAATTAGCTAATGCCTGCTTTTTAATACTAACCCCAAACCCCATGATTCCCATAATGCCCATAAATTTATCAGTGTATGAACACAACAACTCAGCTTCCTCAGCCAACTGGGCAAGATTCGCCACACTCTGAGTAACAAATATTCTTCTCATCTCAGACCTAAACAGTTTACCCCTTATTCTCAAACACTTTCCTTTGCCCTAAGGTCCTTGATCAGGGAAAACAAGCTCCTTGCATCTCCCCCTCCCCCTCCCACTTTCAAATCTCTTACTAACTCTTCCTTCAGTTAGTCCTGATGAAGGGTCTCGGCCTGAAACATCGACTGTACCTCTTCCTAGAGATGCTGCCTGGCCTGCTGCGTTCACCAGCAACTTTGATGTGTGTTGCTTGAATTTCCAGCATCTGCAGAATTCCTGTTCCTTGCATCAAGCTTGTTTTGTCCTTCTAGGATTTTATTAGTTTCAGTGCAAACCCCTTTCTTTCTTCTAAACTATAAATAAAATAGTCTCAGTCTGCTCAGTGTTTCCTGGTGGAGAATGGTATTGAAACCTAGCAGATACTGAAATGCCTGGATAGAGTGGATGTAGAGAGGAGAGAGTCACGGAAAATACAACATAGAAACAGGTCCTTCAGGCCATTTAGTTTGTGCCAATCCATTTAAACTGCCTACTCCAATTGACCTGCACCAGGAGCATAGCCATCTACACCCTTACCAATGATGTACCTATCCAAACTTCTCTTAAATATTGAAATCAAGCTCACATGCACCACACTCTCATGACCCTCTGAGCGAAGAAGTTTCCCCTCATGTTCCCCTTAAAATTCATGTTTCACCCTTATTCCATAAACTCTAGTTGTAGACTCACCCAACCTCAATGGAAAAAGCTTGCTCGCATTTACCCTATCTAAACCCTCATAATTTTGTATACCCCAATCAAATCTCCTCTCAATCTTCTATGTTCCAAAGAATAAAGTCCTAACCGATTCAATATTTCTGTATAACTCAGGTAAATTTTCTGTGTACTCTTTCAAGCTTATTTACAATTTTCCTGTAGGTAGCTTACCAAAGCCGCACAAAATACTCCAAATTAGCAGGAGAGTCTAGGATCCAAAGGCACAGCCTCAGAATAGAACATAGAACAGTACAGCACAGTACTGGACCTTCAGCTCATAATGTTGTGCCAACCTATATAAACCTAATCCACAATCAATCTAACCCTCCCTTCTACATAGACCACAACTCTCTATTTTTTCGTATGTCCATGTATCTATCAAAAAGTCTCTTGAATGTCCCCGATGTATCAACTTCTGCCACCACCCACAGCAGATTACTCGACACACCTTTCATTCTCTATGTAAAAACTTACCTTTGGTATCTCCCCCAAATTTTCTTACATTCACATTAAATGGGTGTCCTCTGGTATTGACTATGGCTGCCCTGGAAAAAAGGCATTGGCTGTCCACACTATCTATGCCAAGCCCTCCACATTTCTGCTCTGCATTTCCCTGAGAATATCTGTTCCAATTTACACTCCGAAGAACTTTGCCTACATGGACCCTAGTAAAGCTTTTGACATGGGCCCTCATGATAAACTAGTCCAGGAGGCCAAGACACATAGGATCCCAGAATCAGAATGTTCCTCTTAGAATAAAATGCAAGTCTAACAGATTTAGGGAACTATAGTTATCCAAAGGACATTCTGGCTATAGTAAAGAAAAGTAAAGCATCAAATTTAGGAAATAAGGATCAAATGAGGTGCTTGTGGAATACAATAAATGCAAAAGAATATTAAGAGAGAAATCAGGAGGGCTAAAAGAGGACAAAGAGACATCTCCTTAAAACTAAGATGAGGAGGAATTTCTTCAACCAGTAGGTGGTAAACTTGTAGAATTCATTGCCACAGAGGACCATGGAGGCCAAGTCACTGGGTATTTTTAAGGCTGAGATGGATAGGTTCTTGATATTAAGGGGGTTAGGGTTATGAGGAAAAAACAGGAGAATAGGGATGCAAAAATTCCACTCCTATATCTTGTGGTCTTATGCAAGATACTGTCTTTAGAACCATTCTAGTGAATTCTCTCCATTGCATTCTCACCATAGTAAGTACATCCTTTTTCATAAGGAGACCAAAACTGTACCCAGTTCAATTCAAATGAAATTAGAATTCTTCATTTCTGATACATACCATTTGCCCCTCTGATTGTCTGCTCCTGCACATTGTCCCTCAATAACATCTGTACAAGTACATCTTGTTCCTTTTGGACATAAACATCGCCCAATCTCTCACCATCTAACAAATACACTGTTCGGCTGCTAGGTGCGTCAAAGAGGATAATTTCAGATTTTTTTCAGGTTAATTCCACCTGCCATCTCTCGCCACTCATTTAATCTTATTCATCTTGATTTCGCTGTTCCTACAACCCTTATCAAAGATGTGATAACAGCACATTTGGAAAGCCGTGAAATCATCAGACATAGCATAGATTTGTGAAAGGAAAATCATGTCCGTGATTTAGTATTGTATGGAAATAGGACATCATGTACCCTCATTGATATAGATTCTGAATAGCTGGGTTCTAAGCACTGCCCTACTAGTCACACAATGTTTTTGCCCACTCATTCTGATTGTCCATATCACATTGAAGCCACTTTAAATAGCCTTTTGTAGTACAATCTCACCAAGTCTGGTATCATCAACAAACTTTGAAATATGACATTTGGTACCCTCAGCCAGATGGTGAATAGCTAGGTTCCAAGCACTGATCTCTGCTGTATCCTATTAATCTGCAACCTAACGACCTGAGAAGGATTGACGTATTGCCACTCATTACTTTCAGTCCAATAGCTAATTCTCATTCCATAGTAGCACGTTACTCCAATTCCACATTGTCAAATCAGTTAACCAATTTTCTGTGAGAACTTTATGGAAAGCCTTTTGAATATCCAAACACACTACATCTTCTGTGCCTGTTATCTAATTCAATTGCTATAATCTCAAAGAATTCCAATGGATTAGTCCAGGGTCCCCAAGCTTTTTCGCACCACGAAACGGTTTAATATTGATAATATTCTTGCAGACTGGCCAACGGGGGTTGGGGGGGGGGTGTTCAAGTTCAACAGTGGGTGTGACAGGGAATGAGGAAAGGTGCAGCTGACTCATATCGTTGCATATCGCCAAATCATATCATTTCCTCGCGGCCCTTAGCATATGCTTTGTGGCCCAGTGGTTGGGGACCTACTGGATTAGTCCAACATTATTTTCCACTCATAAATCTATGTTGACTCTGCTCAATCTTAATATTACAGAACAACATACATCATTACAGCACAGTATAGGCTCTTCAGCCCACGATGTTGTGCCAACTTTTTAAGCTAATCTTGCCCTTCCCTCCTTCATTACCTTTCATTTTGCTATCCGCCATGTGTCCATCTAAGAGTTTATTAAATATCCCTAATGTATCTGCTTCTACCACTACCCCTGGCAGGGCATTGCATGCATTCACCATTCTGTAAAACATTTACCTCTGTCATCTCCCCCCCTATACTTTCCTCCAATCACCTTAAAGTTGCTCGTTTGTACAAACGTATTAACCATTTTCTTTATTGTATTTTAATGTTAAAGAGATTTTTCTAACTCTATAATTTTTTTGTATTTTAATTAGAAACATAGAAAATAGGTGCAGGAGTAGGCCATTCGGCCCTTCAAGCCTGCACCACCATTCAGTATGATCATGGCTGATCATCCAACTCAGAACCCTGTACCTGCCTTCTCTCCATACCCCCTGATCCCTTTAGCCACAAGGGCCATATCTAACTCCCTCTTAAATATAGCCAATGAACTGGCCTCAACTGTTTCCTGTGGCAGAGAATTCCACAGATTCAGCACTCTCTGTGTGAAGAAGTTTTTCCTCATCTCGGTCCTAAAAGGCTTCTCCTTTATCCTTGAACTGTGACCCCTCGTTCTGGACTTCCCCAACATCGGGAGCAATCTTCCTGCATCGAGCCTGTCCAATCCCTTTAGAATTTTATATGTTTCAATAAGAGCACACAATACTCCAGGTGTGGTCTCACCAAGACCTTGTACAACTGCAGTAGTACCTCCCTGCTCCTGTACTCGAATCCTCTCGCTATAAATGCCAGCATACTATTCGCCTTTTTCACCTCCTGCTGTACCTGCATGCCCACTTTCAATGACTGGTGTACAATGACACCCAGGTCCCGTTGCACCTCCCCTTTTCCTAATCGGCCACCATTCAGATAATAAAATGTTTTCCTGTTCTTGCCACCAAAGTGGATAACCTCACATTTATCCACATTAAATTGCATCTGCCATGAATTTGCCCACTCACCTAACCTATCCAAGTCACCCTGCATCCTCTTAGCATCCTCCTCACAGCTAACACTGCTGCCCAGCTTCATGTCATCCGCAAACTTGGAGATGCTGCATTTAATTCCCTCGTCTAAGTCATTAATATATATTGTAAACAACTGGGGTCCCAGCACTGAGCCTTGTGGTACCCCACTGGTCACTGCCTGCCATTCTGAAAAGGTCCGGTTTATTCCCACTCTTTGCTTCCTGTCTGCTAACCAATTCTCTATCCACATCAATACCACACCCCCAATACCATGTACTTTAAGTTTGCACCCTAATCTCCTGTGTGGGACCTTGTCAAAAGCCTTTTGAAAATCCAAATATACCACATCCACTGGTTCTACCCTATCCACTCTACTAGTTATATCCTCAAAAAATTCTATGAGATTCGTCAGACATGATTTTCCTTTCACAAATCCATGCTGACTTTGTCCGATAATTTCACCACTTTCCAAATATGCTGTTATCACATCTTTGATAACTGACTCTAGCATTTTCCCCACTACCGATGTCAGGCTAATCGGTCTATAATTCCCCGGTTTCTCTCTCCCTCCTTTTTAAAAAAAGTATTATGATCATAATACTCCATAAAGAGAAAAAGGTAAATTCATGCAGATTTACTACCTCAAGTATATAAAACACAGGTCATTCTGATGTCACACAAAGGTTCAATATTCCTTGCAAAGTTAGCAGAGCATGACTGTGGTACAACATACATAAACTGTTGAAACTTGTTTCTACGCTCCATTTTCCAAAATTGTCGCAAGCATGTTAATGCAAGTTTTTCTTGCAAGACAGAATTATTTATTTACACTTAATGATGAGGACTTCTGTTCTAAAATTGGGTACTTTAAGCAGTTCCCTTTTAGCTCTATGGCTTAGCTTACTGTCTTAGCAAGCCCATGCAAAAACACATTTAGTGCTTTTGGAGAGCACTTTCTTGTTGTGATTTCATTAGCAGAAGGTACTATAGTCCAAACATAAAGCTCAAAAGTCAAACTCTTAGCAGCTGCTTTCCATGCTGTTTTATCTCTTCTCTAGCTTTGTGACAAGTCATGTTAGCATGGGCATCTGAGACTATCAGTTGTTGTCTAACCTAGCCTTACAGATTAATGAAGTCAAAACAATCAATTAAAAGTCAATGAGAAGCTACCCATCCACACCAAGACTCTGAACTCCAAGCTACTCCAGGCAACTGGCAACTAGCCAGATGTGAACATCATGTGAATACTATGCAAATTGATTATGATAAATCTCAGCCAGCTACAGTGCAGCTGTTTGTTGGCTTCCATTAAACTGGTAGTTGATGAGTGAAATCAGTTTAAAGTTTCAAGACCAATGTATAAAATTTATGTCAGTGAAGTCTGTGGATTCAAAGTTGTTAATACTGTTGTTTTATGTTTATCTGCTTTTAAATTTGTAACTGACTAATTCCCCTTATTCCAGTCTAGCTTTGTGAATCCTGTTTAAAATGTAACTACAGTTATGGGTGTTTTCACAAACTGGACTGACCAGCCAGTTACAGGAAAATTATGTATGTAAGACATCAGGGTGGTGCCTTGCACCTCAGGAGCTAAAATCTAGACTTGACAGATGGAATCAGATTCTTTTGTCTGCTGGCTGTTGGCATCCTGTGTAACGTAAATGTGAGCTATTTTAATTACAATTTTACTGGCATTGGCTCACAATTTGGCACCAGTATAACAATCTTTACCGAGCCACTTGTATATGACTTGAAAAAATGTCTTACACAATTCTACACAGCTGGACTATGGCAGATCATTGAGGCAGAATATAGGGAACATTTTTCTAGCCCATAAAATAGGAATTCTTCCACTCCTGAGTATAATATACTCCATTTGAAATCTTTAAAATAAATTGAGAATTTTACAGTACTTGTTCTGTTGCAGAATAAGGAGAAACAGAGACAGGTTCACCCCTATTCTCATCAATGGATCTGGGGTTGAGAGCGTCAACAGCTTCAAGTTCCTCAGTATGCACATCACCGAGGATTTCAGTTGGTCTGTACATACTGGCTGTATGGTGAAAAAAGCACAACAGTGCCTCTTTCACCACAGACTGTTGAAGAAGTTTGGCATGAGTCTCCAAATCCTAAAGGCTTTCTACAGGGGCACAATTGAGAGCATCCTGACTGGCTGCATCACTGCCTAGTATGGGAACTGTACTTCCCTCAGTCGCAGGGCTCTGCAGAGTGGTGCGGTCAGCCCAGCGCATCTGTGGATGTGAACTTCCAACTACTCAGGACATTTACAGTGACAGGCACATAAAAAGGGCCCAAAGGATCATTAGGGACCCAAGTCACCCCAACCACAATCTGTTCTAGCTGCTACCATCCGGGAAGAGGTACCGCAGCATTAAAGCCAGGACCAACAGGCTCCAGGACAGCTTCTTCCACCAGGCCATCAAACTGATTAATTCACGCTGACACAATTGTATTTCTACGTTATATTGACAGTTCTGTTGTATATCTTACTGTACATACTATTTATTACAAATTATAATTTGCACATTGCATATTCAGACGGAGATGTA
The DNA here is from genome assembly GCF_963921235.1 of Mobula hypostoma. Lineage (NCBI taxonomy): Eukaryota > Metazoa > Chordata > Chondrichthyes > Myliobatiformes > Myliobatidae > Mobula > Mobula hypostoma. The sequence continues at coordinate 198,757,029 of NC_086098.1, forward strand.
ATGTAAAGATTTTTACTCCTCACGTATGTGAAGGATGTAAGAAGTAAAGTCAATTCAGATTCAATTCATTCAATATGCCTTCATGTTCATCATGGCATGGGTGCAATTTGGCTTAGCAGAGGTGGTGAACCTTTTTGAGGGTGTGCCAAAATCGGTGATAATCTCAAAAATTCTCTTCAATGCCATGGTCATTTTAAGCAGAGATTATCATTGATTAATAAAATAGTAACAATAATTAGAGGCCCTGATAAAGGGTCTTGGCCCAAAACGTCGACTGTTTACTGTTTTCCACAAATGCTGCCTGGCTTGCTGACTTCCTCCAGCATTCTGTGTGTGTTGCTTACAATAATTATGGACCCTTTTAAGGAATCTAACGTCATGTGTTCTTGCAAATGCATGGCTTGCGCCAGTCTGGTGTAAGACGTTTCCTGTGAAAACATTTGATCTCAGATTTTGAAAAAAAATGATTTGCCGCTTCCTTCGGCAATAAAGATAATCATTATGTATCTGTACATTATGGACTGTGTTGAAAGAATCGAAGGATAGCACTGTATTTCGCATACCAAGGATTTTTTTTTGCACAAGCTATCTTGAGCACAAGTACCAGAGGGTCGCCACCCCTAGCTCAGGGAATGCTCTGCAAGGTAAAATGGAAGAGGTGAATAAGTACCATCAGTCCAAATATCACTTGAACCATGTTTCTTTCAGGATCATGGTCATTTGAACACTGGCATTAATTTGGGTATACCTTGTTCAACAGTAGTAGCTGACCTGATATCTCTTTTTAATGGATTAGCTGTTCATTAAATTTTTTCTGTAACTATTCAAGAAGTATTTGAAAATGGCTCTTTGGACTTATCTCTGATTACACTCTGTTTGGAGACAATGCCTCTTTTCTCAGAGATGATCTATTTATTTAGAGATACAGCACAGAACAGGCCCTTCCAGCCCAGTGAGCCACACCACCCAGCTATCCACCTCTTTAACCCTAGCCAAATAACAGGACAATTTATAATTGAACATTAACCTACTAAGAGGTAAGTCTTTAGACCGAGGGAGGAAACCAGAGAACCCGAAGGAAACCCATGCGCACACAGGAAGAAACTTTCTTAAAGAGGACGCCAGAATTGAACTCCGAACTCCTGCGCCCCAAGCTATAATAGCGTTGCGCTAATCCCTATGCAGGGGCTGCAGCCCTATTTAAAATAAACAGTTTACTACTGTAAGAAGTAATTGAGGTAGAAAGCTTAGGTAATTGTTTAAAAAAGATGATTAATGAGAGAAAAAAGAATAGATAATTTCTCTGAAAGATTAACATAAGGTCATAAACGATTAGTTTTTCTGGATAATCTTGATAATGTATTACTGGATATATTTTATAGGGTACGCAGTCATAATAGCAACAATGAAAAAATGTACCTCAGTTAAAAATAAATTGAGTTATCTTTCTTACAAAAGACAGTGCTGCACGACTATGTTGCAGATATATGCTAGTGTACACACTGAATAATTTATGACTATATTGCAACCACTGTAAGTTTATTAAGCGGCTGTTAACAGTCAATTACTGGAAAATGTTATGGGTGGCAATCGTACTCTGATTTAGTGAAATTTTGAAAATTTGCCCAAAGCTGCTTTAAAATGTAGTGTTGTCTCAGAATTATTTGCAAAACAGACAACATTTACTGAGAATTATAAACAAAGATTAAGAAACCTTCTGTATAGCAGCAGGGCAGAGCCACTTGCTGTAAAGGCAGTGATGCAAGGTAGGTATGTTAATTCCGTGGTCTTGCATCATGCTTACAATGGTATAATTAAGACCTTGGTAGTATACATTTGAGAAGTACTGCAAATGGTAGGAGAAATTATCTTGGTAACATTGTTAAAGTAGCTAATTGCTTCCTTCTCTACTAACATCTATGAGCCACAAATGCAGCAGCTGGAAAGGAATAAGTACTCCATATCAAAAGTTCGACGTTTCTCGCAACGCTGTGGAATTGCAGCTCCAAATCATCAAAGAGGAATGTTGCTGATCACTGATCCATAACTATTATGCACAGTGCTACACCTAAGTTAACATTCTGGAGGTAGCAGTCAACCTGACCAATGCTGAGTCAGATATAATCATTTATGGAATGTAACAAACTCAAAAGCATGATCATATACAGGCATCTTCTTTAGTTTTTGTTTGTAAAAGAACCCACAAATCTAATCGGAGGTAAATCAAAGTGAAGAGCCATGTGGCTATTTTATTTTAAGACTTTGCCTATAATTTTTGACTGGCTGAATTTGTTGCTACAGTGCTTCCATAATACTACCACATTACAATGAACAAGGCTGCTTGATTCCAATTCATTTACACTACAGGTGACTGGGAAGTGGAGAGCTGCTTCCTTCATATGGCCAATCTGTGTTACTTTGGACTGCCGCTGTTAGAGAAAGATGTACTGTATGCAAGTGCAGAAAAGGAATAACTACTGTATACATGGAACCGATTTACAGTGCCTATAAAAAGTATTCACCCCCCAGCCCCTGGAAGCTTTCATATTTTATTGTTTTACAATATTGAATCACAGTGGATTTAATTTGGCATTTTTGACACATCAACAGAAAAACTCTTTTGTGTCAAATTGTAAACAGATCTCTACAAAGTGATCTAAATTAATTACAAACATAAAGCACAAAATAATTGATTGTCTAAGTATTCACCCCCTTTTAATATGACAGACCAAATCATCACTGGTGCAGTCAATTGGTTTTAGAAGTCACAAAATTAGTTAAATGGAGATCACTGGTGTACAGTCAAGGTGATGCAATTGATTGTAGTAAAAATGCACCTGTATCCGGAAGTGCCAATTGCTGGTGAGTTAGAATCCTGGCAAAAACCACACAATGAAGACAAAAGAACCCTCCAGGCAACTCCACAAAAAGCATGTTGTAAAGCACAAGTCAGGAGATGGATAAAAGAACATTTCCAAGTCACTGAGTGTCCCTATCCCTTGGAGTACAGTTAAGTCGATCATCAAGAAATGGAAAGAATATGGCACAGCTGTAAATTTGCCTAGAGCAGGCTGTCCTCAAAAATTGAGTGACCGTGCAAGAAGGGGTCTAGTGAAGGAGGTCAGCAAGGGACTTATAACAACTGTGGAGGAGGTACAAGCTTCAGTGGCTGAGATGGGAGAGACTGCGCATGCAACAACTGTTGTTTGCTTCACCAGTCGCAGCTTTATAGGAGAGTGGCAAAGAGAAAGCCACTGATGAAAAAAACTCACATGAGATCTTGGCTGGAGTTTGCCAGAAAGCATGTGGGAGACTCTGAAGTCATCTGGGAGAAGGTTCTATGGTCTGATGAAACCAAAATTGAGCTTCTTGGCCATCAGACTAAACACTATGTTTGGCATAAGCCAAACATTTCACATCATCAAAAAAACTCCTTTCCTACTATGAAGCAGGTTGATGGCTGCAACATGCTGTGGGGATGCTTTATTGCAGCAGCCCCAGAAGGCTTGTGAAGGTAGAGGGTAAAATAAATGCAGCAAAATACAGGGAAATCCTGGAGGAAAACCTGATGCAGTCTGCAAGAGAACTGTGACTTGGGAGCTGATTTGTTTTCCAGCAAGACAATGACCCCAAGCATAAAGCCAAAGTTACACAGGAATGTCTTAAAAACAATAAAGTTAATGTCCTAGAGGGGCCAAGTCAGAGTCTAGATCTCAGTCCAATTGAGAATTTGTGGCTAGATGTGAAAAGGGCCGTTCACTCACCATCCCCATGCAATCTGACAGAGCTTAGCCAGTTTTATATAGAAGAATGGGGAAAATTGCAGTGTCCAGATGTGCAAAGCTGATAGAGACCTATCCACACAGACTCAAGGCTGTAATTGCTGCCAAAGATGCATCTACTAAATACCGACTTGAAGGGGATGAATACTTATATAGTCAATTATTTTGTGTTTTATATTTGTACTTAATTTAGACCACTTTGTAGAGATCTGTTTTCATTTTGACATAAAAGAGTATTCTTCTGTTGATCAGTGTCAAAAAAGCCAAATTAAATTCACCATGATTCAATGTTGTAAAAGAATAAAACATGAAAACTTCTGGGCGCAGGAGTGAATACTTTTTATAGGCACTCTACATTAACGCATCCAAGCAGTTGTTTGCCCAAATAATCCAAACGATGACTTTCCATAGATAGCATCTGAGTAGAAGACTTAATGCATAGAGAGGAAGTCTAACCAAGATCTGAGTTATCACAGGAGAAAATGTAGTGCAGAAAACTAGATGTTGTGCAATATCTGCTAATGCGTCATACCAGCCATTAATCAGTAAAATCCTCCTTTGGCTAATGCCATCAAAATACTTTTTTCTTTAAAACAATTCAAAGGATATGTGCAAATGTGAAATATTTATCATCAATTATCTGACAACACTTATCTACATGGTAATTTACTCCCAGTGGTAAAGAATCATTAAATCATTAACTAGTTGATGGTTTATAACAAAAATAAACTATTCAGTTTATTGTTTCTTGGCTGTACTATTCACAAAAAAAAGGCGAAACAAAACAATGGGAGATCTTGAAAGATTTGCCATGATGACTTAACAACTGCTGATGATCAAATGTTTTCTGCACACAAAACGTACGTCCATAGTCAACCTCTAGGTCAGAAACTAACCCAGATTTTGTTGGTCTCACCATCTGAAATCAGATCAATTTTCACTTGCTGGTCTGTAAATTCACTGAACAAAGCAGAGATGTTTGTGCCATGATACAAATTAATACGAAGGATTCAAGTGCATTGATCCAACTTCACATGACTTTTCAGCATAGTATCTAATATTTTGAACATAATGAGAGTTAAATCATCTCTCCTTGGATCAACCATTTTTTTTTAAATAAAAGGAACAAAAGGACCAAACTATGTATTTAAAGATTGTTTTCAAAGGATTGTCAGAAAATAATGAAATTGCAACTCTTGCCACATACTAATGGAGCAACAACACAAAATACTGGAGGAACACAGCAGGTCAGGCAGCATCTATGGAGGAGAATAAACAGTTGGTGTTACTGGCTAACAAAGGATCTTAGCCTGAAATGTCATATGCTTATTCCCCTCCATACATGCCACTTAATTTGCTGAGTTCCTCCAACATTTTTTCTGTGTTGCGCAAGATTTTCAGTATCTGCAGAATCTCTTCTGTTTACATATCAATGGAACTTGTGCCAGCCAACTGGCAGGGGTGTTCATGCACTTTGATAGTAGAAATAAATGTGTGGACTATTTTATAAACAAGGAGAAAATCCAGGAATTTGAGATGCCGAGGGCTTGGGAGTCCTTGTACAGAACACCCTGAAGGTTAACTTGTAGGTTGAGTCGGTGGTGAGGAAGGCAAATGCCATGTTTTCATTCATTTCAAGAGGTCTAGAATTCAAGAGCAAGGATGTGATGCTGAGGCTTTATAAGGCACTGGTGAGGCCTCACCTTCAGTATTGCGAACAGTTTTGTGCCCCTCATCTTAGAAAAGATGTGTTGGCATTCGACATGGTCCAGAGGAGGTTCACAAGGATGATTCCAGGAATGAAAGGGTTATCATATGAGGAACATTTGATGGCTCTGGGCCTGTACTTGCTGGAATTCAGAAGGATGAGGGGGGATCTCACTGAAACCTTTCGAATGTCAAAGGGCCTAGACAGAGTAGATATGGAAAGGATGTTTCCCATGGTGGGAGAATCTAGGACAAGGGGGCACAGACTCAGGATAGAGGAGCTCCCTTTCAAAACAGAGATGCAGAGAAATTTCTTTAGCCAAAGGGTGGTGAATTTGTTGCCACATGCAGCTGTAGAGACCAGGTCATTGAGTGTATTTAAGGCAGAGATTGACAGGTTCTTGACTGGACATGGCATCAAAAGTTACAGGGAGAAGGCCAGGAACTGGGGTTGAGGAGGAGCTTTTAAAAAAAGGATCAGCCATGACTGAATGATGGAGCAGGCTTGATGGGCCAGATGGTCTAATTCTGCTCCTTCATCTTATGGTCTAAGACAATTTCAATCTCTCGCTGCTACAGTCGGAAGTTCCACCTGCTTCAAAACAGCAACAATTATACCAGTGCTCAAGAAGAGTAGTGTGAGCTGCCTTAACAACTATCGTCCAGTAGCACTCACATCTTCAGTGATGAAATCCTTTGAGAGGTTGGTCATGGCTAGAATCAATTCCTGTCTTGGTAAAGACCTGGACCCACTGCAGTTTGCTTATCGCTACAATAGGTCTATGACAGACGCAATCTCAATGGCTCTCTACATGGCCTTGGATCACCTGGACGGACAATGCAAATACCCTTGTCAGGATGCTGTTTATTGACTATGGCTCAGCATTTAACAGAATCATCCTTACAGTTGTAATCGAAAAGCTACAGAATCTGGGTCTCTGTACCTCCCTCTGCAAAAGGGGAGAGGAGCACCAGAGGGAGGATCAATTACTACACCTGCCCCTACACCTCCTCCCTCACTACTATTCAGGGCCCCAAACAGTTCTTCCAGGCAAGGCAACACTTCACTGTGAGTCTGTTGGGGTCATATACTGTGTCCAGTGCTCCCGGTGTGGACTTCTGTATACCAGTGAGATCCGACGTAAGTTGGGAGACCGCTACGCTGAGCATCTACACTCTGTCTACCAGCAGAGGTGGGATCTCCCAATGGCCATCCATTTTAGTTCCACTTCCCATTCCGATATGTCAATCCATGGCCTCCTCTACTGCCGCGATGAGGCCACACTCAGGTTGGAGGAACAACGCCTTATATTCCGTCTGGGGAGCCACCAACCTGATGGCATGTATGTTGATTAATCGAACTTCTGGTAATGCCCCCTCCCCTTCACCATTCCTCATTCCCTTTTCCTTCCTTCACCTTATCTCCTTGCCTGCCACTCGACTCCATCCGGTGCTCCTCCCCCCTTTTCTTTCTTTCATGACCTTCTGTCTACTATTAGATTCCTCCTTCAGCCGCTATCTCTTTCAACAATCAACTTCCCAGCTTTTTACTTCATTCTTCCCCTCCTAGTTTCACCTATCCCCTTGTGCTTCTCTTCCCCGTCCCCCCACTTTTTAAATCTACTCCTTATCTCCTTTTCTCCAGTCCTGCTGAAGGGTCTCAGCCCAAAATGTCGACTGTACTCTTTTTCCATAGGTGCTGCCTGGCCTGCTGACTTCCTCCAGCATTTTGTGTGTGTTGCTAACACTACCTCAATACTTTTTAAAAATTTCTATTTTTGTATTACTTATTTTAACTATTTGATATACATATATATAATGATGGTAATTCAGTGTTTTTTCTATATCTATCATGTATCGCATTGTACTGCTGCCTCAAAGTTAGCGAGTTTCACAACATATGCCTGCAATACTCAGCCTGACTCAGATTCAGAAAATTATTTTTAAAGAAAATTGGATTGGTATTTAAAGAAAGTGTAATGAAAAGGTGTGGTGAGATGGTGAAAGAATGGGGTTAGACTGATGGTTACCCAGACAAAAGGAGAATCAGAATCAGGTTTATTATCACCGGCATGTGACGTGAAATTTTTTAACTTAGCAGCAGCAGTTCAGTGCAATACATAATCTAGCAAAGAGAGAGAAAAAAAATAATAATAAATAAAATAAAACATAATAAATAAACAAGTAACTCAATTATGTATATTGAATAGATCATTAAAAATGTGCAAAAACAGAAATCCTGTATATTAAAAAAAAGTGAGGTAGTGTCCAAAGCTTCAAAGTCCATTTAGGAACCGGGTGGCAGAGGGTAAGAAGCTGTTCCTGAATCGTTGAATGTGTGCCTTCAGGCTTCTGTACCTCCTACCTGATGGTAACAGTGAGAAAAGGGCATGCGCTGGGTGCTGGAGTGGCAGCGCGTATGTACGTTCCAACAATACATTCCTCTCGATGCTCAGTTGTAGACTGGATTAATGAAACTGAGAAATATATCATTCTTATGAAAATGGAGGCAAACTGACATTTGTAGTTTTAAAAACCTTCTTGAATAACATGGTCTCTTAAGGTTGTCGTTGCCAGGGGAGATGGTGAGAATAAGCTCCCACTACCTATTAAATGCTCCCAATGGTGTGAGTCTAACATAGCCTCTGACGACCAAGTCCAGCTCCTGGTCTTCAGATATAGCTTACAGTATCTATTAAGCCTGGTGGAACCATTTCTACTGACAGGAGAAGGGTAAAAGACATGTTATTGGTGCCTTAAAACCAGTCACTTTGGGCAGATAGGGCTGGTCAGCCATAGTTGGCAGCTTATTTAGGAGAAGGAAAACTCTGTTCTCAAACCTCAGCTGCCTTGCAGCTATAGTCACTCATGAGGAAGGCTTTGGGAGTAAACCCTGAGGAAAAATCCAGAGCTGGAGTCCCTAAGGCAGTCCTACATTTAGTTGAAAGCTGATTGGCAACTCCTGTGACCCACTAGTACCAAACTATATCAGCCCCTGCCATTTTCTTTGGATTCATAAGCTGCATGAAGAGAGGGAGCCTGCTGCATGGGCAACAGCTTGCTCTCCATATTGTACTGCCCTGGCTCGGCTATCACGTAGACAGCTAGGATGCAACATCGAAGATCGACCTTGACCAATGGACAACCTTCCTTTCAAAAACCTTGAAAGTGTTAATATTGTCATCATCCCAGAGACTGCTGTGAAGTTAATTTCACAGCAGATATTCATACTAATGCTTGCATTTCCAACGTATGAGTGATTGAGTTAGACTTCTTCATCACTTTCTCAATGTAACTAGTGGGTATAGCACACAGCTTATTTCATGGCTACACTATACCCCCAGGATTTAACATCTGAAAGGGCAGGATTGTATCTCACTTCCCCTACTATCCCGCCCGGAGCTAGACTGTTCTTGCATTTTATGCATGTTATTGGGGATTTCAGACACCTCTTCACGTCTGTTAACATTTGTCTGGTGGTGTTGCACTTCTGGAATTGGTAATGAACAGAACTGCACTATACAATGGGGAAGCAGACACAGGAAGAGAGAGATCCACGTGTGCCTGTACTCCCAACTTGCGGCTTTTTAGGCAATAGAAGCAAGGGCATGATTTAAACCTTAATGACTTCCTGGACAGCTGAAGCACTGGGTTTAATTCTGGGCCTCTTACTGTAAGCAGGGTGTCACGGCCTGGGGAATGGGTTACTGAAACACATGGTGTTGGTGGAGGCAGATAAATTAGGGACATTTAAAAAAACACTTAGATTTGTACGTGGATGAAAGAAAAATGCAGGGCTCTGTGGGAAGGAAGGGTTAGATTGATTTTAGAGCAGTTTAAAATGTCGGCATAGCATTGTGGGGCCAAAGGGCCTTTACTGTGCTGTAATATTCTATGTTCTGAGCTGTCACTGCAATTGTATCTACTGTGCTGCCTTCTGTGAGAGGTCTCACCGGGGTAAAAATTCAACCAGCTGTGGACTTATTGATGTGTCAGAGTACAGTCGGATTATATGTCCAAGAGATTTGTGATTCTGTCATTAGTTGTCTATAGACACTTACGTCTTTCTGTCTACTTCTTTGTTGGACTCAGTTGTGCGATTATCTTCAGAGCATTTGTGAACAAGACTTTTTGTGTCAGCCCAGATTCAACGAGTGAAAGACATAGATCTGTGAAAGGGTGAACGTCAGATAATCAACAGATGGATGTAATACCTGTTAGGTCATGGTTCTGAGAAGAATATATCAGGACCAGATGGTTAATGGATGAATGAGAAGGTGATGGAATACTTTAAAAAGTCAGATTTGGTATCTACTGTTAGTAAGGTACAGCAAAGGAGTTATATACTAGTTATCACATAATATACAGAGTGCTGAAATTGGTACCTGGCCCAATAATCCTATGCTCCTCAGAAACCTCCTCTCAGTTAACTTCATCAGTTCCAATCAATATTATCTGTTCATTATGTGCCATATTATATGGTGTGGGCAATTATGGTCACTCCATGATCATAACTTTTCTTGGCAGACTTTTCTTCAGATCAATATGTCCTTCTGAAATAAATGCAGAAAATGCTAAAAAAAAACTGAACATATCAGGTAACATTTCAAGAAAAGGAAACTGAATTGAAGTTTCAGGTTGAAGACACTCCATCTGTTTCCATTTCCACAGTTCTTTAACTCAGCCCTTTGTCATCTGAACATCAGTTTACTTAAGTTGTTTGTTAATGCTCCAGCGAGGTACTTTGGGATATTTTTGTTATATTAAATGTGTCCTATAAATAAATGCTTTTACTGTTGTCTTCATTTTTTTTAAAAAAGGGGAACATTGATGATTTACCATATATACAGGGGATTTTGATATGTCTTCCTTAATCTTCAGCTGAGGAATTTCTTCCATCAAAGTTTGCAGGGCTCTTAGCAGTGACCATCCTATCTCTTGTACTTCTGTGCCCTCCCTAGATTTGTGCCAGGGCTCCCCTTACCTTGACCTACACCCATCTCTCTCTGCATTTATTCATTAATCCACTTCCATCTTTGATAGCTCAAAGCCATATATATTGTGACAACCCAAAGAGGCTGTTCCCTCTGTGATACCATAACCCACTCTGCTCAAATGCACAGCACTGCTGTGTGCAAACCCCAAACTCATCCACATGTCTCACCATCTAGTTCCTCACCCACTCCTTTCTGCAATGCAGTAAACACATACAAAATGCTGGAGGAACTCAAGAGGTCAAGCTGCAACGATGGAAAGCAATAAAAAGTCAGTTCAAGATCTTTCATTAGGACTGGAAAGCAAGAGGGAAGAAGCCAGAATAAAAAAAGTGGGAGGAGGGGATGAATACAAGCTAGAAGGTGATAGGTGAAGCCAGATGAAGGGAATGGGTAGTGGGCAGGGAAGGGTGTAATGAAGTGAGAAGCTGAGAGGTAATAGTTGGAAAAGATAGAGGGCTGAAGAAGAAGGAATCTGATAGGAGAAGAGAGAGAGAGAGAGAGAGAGCGCGCGCGCAATGGGAGAAAGGCCAGGAGGAAAGATGCCAGGGGAAGGTGATAGGCAGGTGAGGAGAAGAGAACAAATAAGAGGAGAGCCAGAATGGGAAATAGAAGAAGGGGGAAGGGGGAAAATTACCTGAAGTTAGAGAAATCAATGTTCATGCCACCGGGTTGGAGACTACCCAGATGGAATATGAGATGTTGTTCCTCCAACCTTAGAGTGGCCTCATAATGGCAGTAGAGAAGGCAGCGGGCCAACATGTCAGAATGAGAATGGGGATTGGATTTAAAATGTGTAGCCACCAGGAAATCCTGATTGTTGTGGATGGAGCGAAATTGCTTGAAAAAGTGGTCCCCCAATTTATGTCAGGTATCACCCAATGTAGAATAGGCTGCATCAGGCTGTCAAAACTGCAGGTGAATTGGTGCCTTACTAGAAGGACTGTTTGGGACTCTGAATGGAGGTGAGGGAGGAGATGAATGAGCAGTTGGAGCACTTCTTCCAGTTGCAGGGAATTTCCAGTAGTTACATATATCCTCCCAAGTGAATAAGCCCTATTTACTGATCAACGTGTTGACTCCTGCACAAGAGTTTAAATGCATTTTGAATGATAACACTGCATGACACCTGCATCCAATCTGTAGGTATAACCTGAAAAATTCTGCTCCTTTGTCATTCTAGTTTTTCAGCTCACTTGCACTCTGATCACTCCCTCACGCACTGTTCTGTTGAAGCTGTCATGTTTTAATTAAATCTTCCAGACGTAGATCTTGTGATCTTCCAGACATAGCATTGAATTGAACAATGCAAGATCATAACAACAATTCTCATATTTTTGGAAGGCATTTTCTGGTAAGCATTATGTTTTCATCATTTTCACTTCCTCCAGACTCATCATTTGATCCTTTTCCATCACCCTTTGAGCTCGCACATCTTTATTTGTGTTATTTAATGTCTTCCGCCCTGTCACAGGCTTTTCTCATCACTGACCTTCCTTTCCTCTCAGTTCCTATGCTTGTATTTTGTATTATTCCTTAAGCTTTTTAAAGTTTATAAGACCATAAGATATAGGAGCAGAAGTGGGCCATTCAGCCCATTGAGTCTGCTCTGCCATTCAATCATGGGCTGATCCAACTCTTCCAGTTATATCCATATTTCTGATTTCGATGCTATTTGCAGTTACAATTAAAATACAGTTGATGAAAAAGAATTTTAGTGACCCAGTACAGAAAAGCTGGGAACAAAAATGTAGCTAATGTTGTACAGTTCTGCTTATGTTGTTCCTGGAGTGATGCCATCTCTACTAACAATCACATAAGACAGATTTTTCTTGAGATGCATGAGCATTCCAAAGAGATCTACATTCTCTGTGACTTCAGACACTTCGGATTGTTTGGTTTTCAGAAGAAAATTGACAAATGAATGTACAAATCTGCCATAGTGTGAAGGAACAATTGCATTGTTATTGATTCAACCAGCAATGATAACAAATTATCAAACCTAAGGACATACATTTAGAGTTCAGTAGAACAAACATCGAATGAAATCAAATATTAAAAAAAATCTTATTCATGATTAAAGGCAAAAGGAGGTAATTCTACATATGAAAACAGAAACTAACGTAGCATTTTAAATGTTTAATTAGAAACATCATTAACATCACAGAAATTAATTTCCTGCATGTACAGGATTGAAGTAGCCAACTAAGTGAAAACAATAGACACTCCAGCACAAGAGATTCTGCAAATGCTGGAAATCCTGAGCAACACACACAAAAGTGCTGGATGAACTCAGCAGATCTGGCGGCCTCTACAGAGAGAAGTGGACAGTCTACGTTTTGGGTAAGACCCTTCATCAAGACTCAGTGACAGGGTGGAAAGAGGCATAGTCTGATATCTGTGGGAGTTACTGGGTTTGTAAAAGACGTCAATAGATAACATGTCTCCAGAGATTAAGACAAAGCGATCAAGAAAGGGGAGAGAGGTGTTAGAGATAGACCAATTAAGTTTGATAGCAGGGTGGAAGTTGAAGGTAAAGCTGATGAAATTGATGAGCTCAGCATAGGTGATGGAAGCAACACCAATGCAGTGATCAATGTAGCAGAGAAAGAGTTTGGAGGTATTGTCAGTATAGGCTTGGAACATGGTTTGTTCCAAATGCCGGTTAAAGGCAGGTGTAGCCAGGCCTCTTGCAAGCACCCAAGGCTATATCTGTGGTTTGGAGAAAATGGGAGTAGCTGAAAGAGAAATTGTTGAGGATAAGGAGTAGTTCTGCCATATGGAGGAGGTTGTCAGTGGAAGGGAACCAGATAGGTTTGTTGTCGAGAAAGAAGCTGAGAGCTATAAGGCCTTCTTGATAGGGAATGGAAATGTACAGGGACTGGATATCCATGGTGAGAATAAGGCAGTCGGGGTCAGGGAAATGAAAGTTGTTGAAGTAATGAGTACATGAAAAGTGGCATGGATGTAGGTGGGAAGGGACAGAACAAAGCGTGACAGAATAGAGTTGAGATATGTGGGCAGAAATTCTGTGGGGCAGTCAGCCCAAACTGTCGACTGACCATTCCCTCCATAATTCTGCCTGACCTGCTGAGTTCCCCAGCAATTGTGTGTGTTACAATAGAAACCTAAGGCATAAAACTAGCATGGAAACAACCAAGTAAATGTGGAGTATGCTTTTTTTTGATATTTAAAATTCTCGTCAAATTACTTTTACCACAATGATACACAAACCACTTTTCCCTCAAAATTATTTTTATTGAAACTTGAAAAGCTGTATTTTATAAAAGGATAACAAGTGAGAATACATTTAGAGCACCATGTTAGGTTGTGTTTATCACAACAGTATTACAGCTTGTGGCATTCCAGTGTCCGGTGTTCAATTCTGGCACCGTCTGTAAGGAGTTGGTACATTTTCCCCTTTAATGGTGTGGGTTTCCTCGGGTGCTCTGATATCCTTCCACTGTCCAAAGATGTACTGGTTAGTAGGTTAACAGGTCCTGTGATTAGGCTAATGTTAAATAGACGGGCTAAGGGATGGCGAGGCTGTTGGACAGAATCTCTAGATAAACATTAAATAAAAGTGAGGCCACCTTTACTCAAATAACTTAAGGAAGCTATTTTCTCTTAGGCAGTAATTCAGAGCAAGAAACTTATTCATTTAATAAACCTTAATACTAACTTTTAACAAATATAAACATTCAATTGTATATGAAGGAAAAAATGTGTTAACAAAATCTCAATGATATTTATTTTAGTATTTGTTCATGGGGTATGGATGTCACTGACAATACTGGCATCTATTGTCCATCCACAGTTTCTTTGAGAATAAAATGTTAAGTGCAAATTTCATTGTGAACCTACAGGATATGAACATATTGACTCACTTTCAAAGACTCTAAAACTCAAGTTCTCAGTATTTATTTATTTACTTACTCACTTTACACAGTTTGTCTTCTTTTGCACTTTGGTTGCATGCCAGATTTTGTCTGTAGTTTTTCATTAATTCTATTGTATTTTTTGTTCTACTCTGAATGCCTGCAAGAAAATAAATCTCAGGGTAGTATATGGTGACATATATGTACTTAAATTCAATTTGTCTAGTAATTTCTAGTGATTTCATGATTACTAAGATTATTATTCAGCTTTATTTAATTTTTCAGCTGTCTTGGTGCAACTCAGACTTGGAACAATGGTGCAGAACCCCAAATGCCAAGCTAATAACTACCGCCACAGTATCATCACCACTTAATTTAGCTTAGCACGTTATTATTCTATTATGATAAATCAACAATGACTTGAATTTATAGTCATTATAATTATCAAGATGCAAGCTTGCTAGTGCTTAGAAATGGTACAGATTTTGCACATGAAATTGAGAGTAATCTCTCCTAGTCCAGTCAGCATGGATGACATAAGATGCATGTACAGTGGCATGCAAAAGTTTGGGCACCCCTGTCAAAATTTCTGTTACTGTGAATAGCTAAGCAAGTAAAAGATGAACTGATTTCCAAAAGGCATAAAGTTAAAGATGACACATTTCTTTAATATTTTAAGCAAGGCTACATTTTTATTTCCATCTTTTACAGCTTCAAAATTACAAAAAAGGAAAAGGGCCTGAAGCAAAAGTTTGGGCACCCTGCATGGTCAGTACCTAGTAACACCCCCTTTTGGCAAGTATCACAGCTTGTAAACACTTTCTGTAGCCAGCTAAGAGTCTTTCAATTCTTGTCTGAGGGATTTTCACCCATTCTTCCTTGCAAAAGGCTTCTAGTTCTGTGAGATTCTTGGGCCGTCTTTCATGCACTGCTCTTCTGAGGTCTATCCACAGATTTTTGATGATGTTTAGGTCGGGGGACTGACAGGGCCATGGCAAAACCTTCAGCTTTCGCCTTTTGAGGTAGTCCATTGTGGATTTTGAGGTGTGTTTAGGATCATTATCCTGTTGTAGAAGCCATCCTCTTTTCATCTTTGGCCTTTTTTTCCAAACAATACCTCTGCTCATTGCAGCCAAAGTGTTCTATTCAAAAGGTTCAAAGGAACATCTAAACAAGCCTGATGCATTTTGGAAACAGGTCCTGAGGACTGATGAAGTTAAAATAGAACTTCTTGACCACAAAGAACAAAGGTATATTTGGAGAAAAAAGGGTGCAGAATTTCATGAAAAGAACCCCTCTCCAGCTGTTAAGCACAGGGGTGGATCGATCATATTTTGGGCTTGTTTTGCAGCCAGTGGCACAGGAAACGTTTACCGGCAGAGGGAAGAATGAATTCATTTCAGCAAATTCCAGCAAATTCTGGAAGCAAACATCACACTGTCTGTAAAAAAGCCGAAGATGAAAAGAGGATGGCTTCTAAAACAGGATAATGATCCTAAACACACCTCAAAATCCACAATGGACTACCTCCAGAGGCAAAAGTGGGTGTTACTAAGTACTGCCATGCAAGGTGCATAAACTTTTGTTCCGGGCCCGTTTCCTTTTTTTGTTGTTTTGAAACTGTATAAGATGGAAATAAAAAAGTTTTCTTGCTTAAAACATTAAAGAAACACATGCAGGTACCTCCCAGTTTCTACCCAGCTAAAACGAGTAATTTGTCACTCTTTAACTTTATGCCTTTTGGAAATTAGTTCATCTTTTACTCGCTTAGCTATTCACAGTAACAGAAGTTTTGACTGTGGTGCCCAAACTTTTGCATGCCACTGTATATCCTACTGTCAGCTCCTTCCATTGTCAAGCAGCCCGTGACATGCAGAATAAGAAAATATGAGTCTGGAATAGTTATCTTGAGAGACAATTTTGTAGGTGTAAGTTTGTTGAAGTGCCTCTCATGTATTCACTGATTGAACAAATAAGTCAACACTGTATATAATAGAGCTACTGTGACTTTCATTCAGCTCCTGGTGTGTATTTAATATTTCAGTAATATGTGAGTAATATTGTAAATAAATTGTCTGATTAAGCATTTTTTGCTTGTTTAAATAATTCATTATGGTTATATGTAAAAGTATGTGAATGACATACGTCATTACTCCACCACGTGACTTGTGTACTCCTCAGTAAAGAGAAAACATGCTAAAACACAATTATCCCTAGAGCTCCTGTGTTTTTCTTTCGATTAGTTTATGGAGTTACAAAATATAATAGCTACGGTAATTTTTATTTACCAATAAAAATGGTAAATGCGGGCTCACTTTTAACATTTAAGAAAAACTTGGACAGGTACATGGATGGGAGGTGTACGGAGGGATATGGTCTAGGTGCAGGTCAGTGGGACTAGGCAGAAAAATGGTGTTGGCACAGCCAAGAAGGGCCAAGAGGCCTGTTCTTGTGCTGTAATGTTCTATGGTTCTATGTATGCTGTCAGGCCTGCACATGCAGGTACCTCCCAGTTTCTACCCAGCTAAAATGAGTAACCTATCACTCTTTCAAGACTCATTACCTGCAGTCTATTTAACCCTTGTTCTCATCCACAGTTCTTATTCACTCATCAAACGAGCTGGTCTCAAACAGTTGCTCCTAGCTTCCACCCTTCCTGCCTAACATTTACCTCGTTGCCTGTTGTGTTTAGATTCTGGTCTCTTTTGTTTTATGACCCCCCTCGTAGCTGTTATTTTGCAGTCTATTATTAAAAGATATCATTCAGTGCTGAATTGTCTCCACTGCTCTGCCTTTGGGTCAAGCATCCTCCACATTTCCTAACATACACCAGGCTCTAGTCTTGTGCCTCACTGAGTTTTAAAGGAAGATTCAAAATAGTGCCTGAAGTCTCTAGTATCGTTTCTCTGCTGAATTTGTCTGAATTTATTTCCCTGGCAACCAGGAATACAAACTTCCAGTATTAACAATCTATCCATTGTAAGCTCTGCTAAGTTTTTTCTAGAATAAATGCAGTCATTTCATTAACGTATTGATTTGGGAAAAAAATGCATAATATTTCGATCAATACACACAAAATGTTGGAGTAACTCAGCAAGTCAGGCAGCATCTATGAAAGTGAATAAACAGTTAACATTTCAGGGTGAGACCATTCATCAAAACTGGTGCAAAATATTTACTATTCTGCTGAACCTCTAAATTTCTCCTTTTCAAATATGGTGTCACTGAGGTCTCCAAGGGTTTTGTGAGAGAAAATAATAGAAATTCATCATTAGCCAATCTCACCCACATATCCCATAGAAATATCATGTAAAAGTGTTAGAAAACTAACTTATTGTTATCTAACATAGTATAGTATATACGGTATTAAAATATAGGTATATTAGTATATTAGGAAGTAACCAGAATGAAGCATCAAAATTCTACAGATATCCTATACATATGATATTTCAAAATGTGCTATTGAGAAAAAAGATATATAGTGACTTAATAATTGTTCAATCTAACTGAGCTTTGAGCACTCTTACACAGTTTTCAGTTGCATTATCACCCATATAATTGATTACTTCTGTGAAAAAGGTGCAGATAGGTAAAGAGCCTGTAGACATCAATGGATCGGGGGTTTAGAGGATGAACAGCTTTAAGTTCATAAGAACATAAGAAATAGGACCAGGAGTTGGCCATCTGGCCCATTGTGCCTGCCCCGCCATTCAATAAGATTATCGCTGATCTGTCCGTAAACTCAGCTCCATCTACCTACCTTTTCCCATTGCCCTACTATGTAAAAATCTATCTAATTGTATCTTAAATATATTTAGTGAAGAAGCTTCAACTACTTCCCTGGGCAGAAAATTCCACAGATTCACCACTCTCTGGGAAAAACAGTTTCTCCTCATCTCCATCCTAAATCTTCTGTCCTGAATCTTGAGGCAATGTCCCCTAGTTCAAGTCTCACCTACTAATGGAAACAACTTTCCTATTTCTATCTTATCTATCCCTTTCAACATTTTGTATGTTTCTATAAGATCTCCTCTTATTTTTCTGAATTCTAGAGAGTATAGTCCCAGGTGACTCAATCTCTCCTCATAGGTTAACCCCTTCATCTCTGGAATCAACCTGGTGAACCTCCTCTGCACTGCCTCCAAAGCCAGTATATCCTTCCTCAAGTATAGAGACCAGAACTGCACACAGTACTCCAGGTGTGGCCTCACCAGTACCCTGTATAGTTGCAGCATGACCTCCCTGCTCTTGAATTCAATCCCTCTAGCAATGAAGGCCAACATTCCGTTTGCCTTCTTAATAACCTGTTGTACCTGCAAGCCAACTTTTTGTGGTTCATGAACAAGCACTCCCAAGTCCCTCTGCACAACAGCATGCTGCAATCTTTCACCATTTAAATAATAATCTGCTCTTCTTTTACTCCTTCCAATGTGGATGATTTCGCATTTACTAAAATTGTATTCCATCTGCCAGACCTTGGCCCACTCACTTAACCTATCTATATCTCTCTGCAGACTCTCCACATCCTCTGTACAATTTGCTTTTCCACTCAGTTTAGTGTCATCAGCAAATTTTGCTACACTGCACTCAGTCCCCTCTTCCAAATCATCAATGTAAATGGTAAACAGCTGCGGGCCCAGCACCAACCCCTGAGGTTCCCCACTCACCACAGACTGCCAACTGGAGAAACATCCATTTATACCAACTCTCTGTCTTCAATTGGTTAACCAATCTACTATCCATGCCAATACACTTCCTCTGACTCCATGCATCCTTATCTTGTTTATAAATCTCTTGTGCGGCACCTTATCAAATGCTTTATGGAAATCCAAGTATACAACATCCACCTGTTCCCCTCTATCCACTGCACTCATTATGTCCTCAAAGAACTCCAGTAAGTTTGTCAAACAGGACCTGCCCTTTCTGAATTCATGCTGTGTCTGTCTAATGGAACCACTCCTTTCTAAATGTTTTGTTATTTCTTTCTTAATGACAGCTTCAAGCATTTTCCTGACTACAGATGTTAAGCTAACTGGCCTATAGTTGCCCATCTTTTGCCTACATCCTTTTTTAAAAAAGTGGTGTTGTCATTTGCTGTTTTCCAATCCGCCAGGACCTGCCCAGAGTCTA
Source organism: Mobula hypostoma (assembly GCF_963921235.1). Lineage (NCBI taxonomy): Eukaryota > Metazoa > Chordata > Chondrichthyes > Myliobatiformes > Myliobatidae > Mobula > Mobula hypostoma. Next base: position 198,776,520 of record NC_086098.1, read on the forward strand.
GAGAATTTTGGTAAATGATTACCAACTCGTCTACTATAACCTCTGTCAATTCCCTCAGCACCCTGAGATGCATCCCATCAGGACCAGGGACTTATCTACCTTCAAGCCCTTTAGTTTTCTCATCACTGTCTCTTTAATGACAGTGATTTTATCGAGGTCCTCACCTCCCATTTTGTCCATAACATCCTTCTTTGGCATATTAGAAAAGTCCTCCACCGTGAAGACCGACACAAAATAGTCATTCAATGCCTCAGCCATTTCCTTATCACCCAATATCAATTTCCCCTTCTCATCTTCCAAGGGACTTACGTTGACTTTAGACACTCTCTTCTGCTTTATATATTAATAAAAACTTTTGCTATCCGTTTTTATATTTTGTGCTAATTTACTTTAATACTCTATCTTCCCTTTCCTTATTTCTTGTTTAGTTGTTCTTTGTTGCTTTTTAAAGTTTTCCCAATCCTCCAGACTCCCACTACTCTTTGCGACTTGGTACACATGAGCTTTTAATTTGATACTCTCTTTTATTTCCTTAGTTATCCAGGGTTGGCTCTCCCCACATTTGTCCTTACTTTTGACTGGAATGTACTTTCGTTGAGCACTGTGAAAAATTCCTTTGAAAGTATTGCACTGTTCCTCAACTGTCCTTCCAAACAGCCTGTGCTCCCAGTCCACATTAGCCAACTCCTCCCGCTTCCTGCTGTAGTCTCCCTTGTTCAAGAATAATACATTAGTTTTAAATCTATCTATTTCATTCTCCATCTGTATGCGAAATTCAATCATACTATGATCACACTTTCCAAGAGGATCCCTGACTACAAGATCGTTAATCTTACCTGTCTCATTGCACAGGACTAGATCCAAGATAGCATTTTCCCTTGTAGGTTCACTAACATGCTGCTCAAGAAAGCCATCACGGATGCATTCTATGGAGTCCTCCTCAAGACTTCCTTGACGAACCTGATTTACCCAATCTATGTAGAAGTTAAAATCCCCCATGACAACTGCCGTTCCGTTCTTACAAGCCTCAGCTATTTCATGGTTAATCGCCTCTGCCACTACAATATTTTTATTAGGTGGCCTATAGACAACTCCCACCAGTGATTTTTTTCCCTTTACTATTCTTAATCTCTACCCAGATGGACTCAACATTCTGCTCCGTAGATCTTATATCGTCTCTCACGGTCGCCCTGATCTCATCCTTAATTAAGAGTGCCACCCCACCTCCTTTGCCTTCCTGCCTATCTTTTTGTATACATGATACCCTTGGATATTTAATTCCCAGTTATCTCCACCTTGCAACCAGGTTTCTGTAATGGCCACTAAATCATAGGCCTTGGTACTGATCTGTGCCACAAGTTCACTAACCTTGTTTCTAATACTACGGTCATTTAGATAAAGTGCCCGTATACTCATTGTCCTTTTAGAATCTAGTGACCTATGTGAATTTGCTTTTTACTTTTATGCACTTTACCCTTACTTTTTTCTTCACTAACACCGGCTTTGGTCTCTGCATCACTTCCCTCCTCCTTTCTGTGTGGGTTCCTATCCCCCTGCCATATTAGTTTAAAACCTCCCCAACAGCACTAGCAAGTACTCAATGTCCTAACATTGATCCCGGCCCTGCCCAGATACAGACCGTACGGATGGTACCGTTCCCACCTCCCCCAAAAGCAGTTCCAATGCCCCAAGAATTTGAATCTGAAGCCCTTCCTCCTGCACCAGCTCTCAAGCCACATCCTGCTATTCGAACTCTGGCTAGCACGTGGCACCAGTAATAATCCTGAGATTATTACCCTTGAGTTCCTCAGCATAAACATCACTGAGGATTTCACATGTTCTCTACATACCGGCTGTCTGATGAAAAAGGTACAACAGTGCCTCTTTCATCTCAGACAATTGAAGAAGTTTGGTATGGCCCCCCAAATTCTAAGAACTTTCTATCGAGGCACGATTGAGAGCATCCTGACTGGCTGCATCACTGTACTCCCTCAATCGCAGGACACTGCAGAGTGGTGCTGACAGCCCAGTGCATCTGTAGATGTCAACTTCCCACTATTCAGGACATTTACAAAGATAGGTGTGTAAAAAGGGCCCAAAAGGTCATTGGAGACTTGAGTCATCCCAACCACAAACTGTTCCAGCTGCTACCGCCCAGAAAAAGGTACCGCAGCATAACAGCCAGGCCCAACAGGCTCCAGGACAGCTTCTTCCACCAGACCAGCAGACTGTTTAATTCATGCTGACACAACTGTATTTCTAAGTTATATTGACTATCCTGTTGTACATAATATTTATTATAAATTACTATAATTGCACGTTACACATTTGAACGGAGACGTAAGGTAAAGATTTTTGCTCCTCATGTATATGAAGGATGTAAGTAATAAAGTCAATTCAATAAAGACAAACAGTGTTTGAAAAGAAAACACCATGCCTCAGTGAAGAGAAGTGAAGTACTTTTTGTCTTTGTTAGTGCATGTTCTTGAAACACTCATGAGATGCTGACCACTTACTTAATCTTTGAAAAAAAAATCCCCCATCACCCAGGACATTCCCTCTTCTTATTGCTACCATCAGGAAGGAGGTACAGGAGCCTGAAGGCACACACTTACCGATTCAGGAACAGCTTCTTCCCCTTTGCCATTAGATTTCTGAATGGACATTGAACCCATGAACACTACCTCATGTCTTATTTAATGTAATTATTATATATATATATACACACACACATATATATATTACAGTAAGCAATGTACTGCTGCCACATAACAACAAATTTCACAACGTAAACCTATGCTGGTGATATTAAATCTGATTCTGATTTTGAATGTTTATACCATACACTAGGTGGGTACCAAAAAAATGCAACTATGACATTAAAAAAGAAATTTGGTCTGAAGCCACTGAATACTCTCAGCTGCAATATATGTTATGAAATTCTTGGCTTAAAATCATCCTTCCTATATACACTTTGAAACTAAATGTAACATGCTGTAAGGTTTCACTGCTAATGTAATGGTCTCTCTGTAATGTTTCACTGCTCAGGCTAAGGTAATGGTTTCTCTGTAGCAGCAATGTTTAGGTTATGACTAGAGATAACAGGGACTTTGGAATTTATGTTAGCCAACGAGAGGGGTGTTGTTCGTTCTTGTGGGTCTGGAAGAGGGGTTTTCACGGTCTTTTGTTGTGGAGAAATGAAGAGTGAAGACGTGAATAGAGGGAGTTGGTAGACCGCCAGACAGAATGGACTGAGGTGCAAGGGTCCGAGGGTCGGCTACACTTGGAGGAGGACGACGGGAACAAATGGACGGAACCATGAGATCCAACATTTGCGTATTAGATTGTTTCATGAGAATCGGCCTTTTTTTTTGTTTCTTTACTAACCATATAGTCAAATTAAGAATTATAAAGCTTAATCGTTTAATGGCATATTGTGTACTGTTTGTTATTTCGCGGTACTGATTTGTAACAGGTGACACATCGCACAGCATCCACCCAAATGAAATTTCTTAAGTTTGGCTGGACCGGGGACTATCATCCCCTAGATTAAGCTTCTAGCTAAACTGAGGGTTATATTTGTGGGGTCTCATCCAGGATTGATTTCGTTGGATGCTGTGTGATTACCCTGAGCATTGAACCAGTGGGGTAGATAATTCATACTCTAGATGAATTATTAATTTGCCTGTTAAGCATCATTAAAGTTGTGATTGTGGGCAGAGGTTTGATAAAATAGCGGGCACAGCTCTTGTTTTAGTGCAGACTAGCGCTGACATAGCGGTAGCTGGAGCGGAAATTTCAAAGACAGGGTTTTATCATTTCTGAGGAGGGAAGGGAAGGAGTGGTCAGATTTGAAATATCTAATTAGTCCACAACCCCCAGTGAAGAATGAGAATTCTGAGTTAGTATCTGCCTTTACCTCTCTGGTGAATAAATGGAAAAATGCCCAGGTCCATAGTCCCAGCTATGGTAGGCTCTGCCTATTCTTTGGAATTACACCGACCCCTAAAGAGGAAGAGGAAGTATTAGACTTGTGTGGAGCAGACCTCTCAGTTGTTAGATGAGTGGCAGTGCTCTGATGACGTAAAGCAACAGAGATTGGTTAAAAGTTTGAATGGGTGGGCACTGACGTTGTGAGAATCGTCAGGTTACGGTATCCTGTACCGACAGCTTTCAATTACAAACGTTTGTACATGCAAGCACTGGACAATGCTTTTGGCCCGACTGGAAGCCCAATGGAGCTCATGGTGAGGTTTCAGAACATGCGCCAGGAGAAGGGGGAGAAGCTTTCTGCTTTTATTTTTTGGCTAGAGAGGCGGCTAAATTGCTTGCAGCCCAGAGGGGTCATTCAGGTGGCTGAGGTGGATCAGTTAAGAATGGACCAGATAGCCAGGGGTGCCCAGTCAGTCCCAGGACCTGGTTGCTTGGGGTCTCCGACAGCCTTGTAAGATGCGCCCCCCTCCATCTTTTGTTGAACTGATCAGAGATGTACGAGAAGAGGAGAATGCATCAGAGGCATGGTAGGCCTCCATCAGCAGGGCACAGTCCTTGGTAGTGGTCCCCTGGTGAAGTGCCCATGTATAGCCTATCCCAGGGAGTGGTAGAGGAGATTGTGGCAGAGTTGAGAACGGAGATACGGAGATGTTTCGGCTGCTATCAGCGGGTGTGACCCCCCCCCCCCACATATGGTGGAGCTGATGGAGGGGACGGATCCCCCAGGGAACGAACAATGCAGAGGGCTGCTGTCAGCAGGTGTCACACGAGAAGGAGAGTGAGCCCCTGGATACCTAAGCAGAGAGAGTCGTTGGGAAAACTTAGAGGAGACCCAGCGAGGGAACGGCCTGGTGCCTCTGGGGGAACACGTTCCTCGCAATATACCAAGGAGCCCCTAAAAGCAAAAATCCCTATTCCTGAAGGCTCAGTGGGACCAAACTCCAGTGTGTCACAATGGATAGAGGGTATTTATGCTAAAGCCATACTCGACACCGGGTCGCAGGTCACGTCGTTGTACCGTTCATTTTACAACCAGTATCTGAAGCATTTACCATTGATGCCATTCAGTGCACTGGAGATCTGGGGGCTTAGTGCTAGTGATTATCCATACCACAGTTATTTGTCAGTGAAGTTGGAATTCTCGGAGGCCGATGTGGGAGTGTCTGAGGTCCTTGATACATTGGTGCTGGTTTGTCCGGACCCTGTTGAGAAGGGCGGCGTTTCAATTCTGGTGGGGACCAACACCTCTTTTGTGAGGAGGCTCAGGAGAAGGCAAGTGAGAGCTTTCTGGGAACATTGTCCATGCACCCGGTGTTTTGAGCAGCTTTTGAGGAAGTGCATGGCTGGATTAGGCCGGATACCGAATTTAGACGAGGGACTGTGGTTCACCCAGTAGATGCCAATGGTGGTACAGCCCAGGGAAGTAGCAAGAGTGATGGGGACCCCAAAATTTCCCAGAGTGTCTGAGGGCAAGGCCTTCTTAGTGGACACTCCGGAAGACCATGGAGGGAGCCGTGATTTCCTGCTGGGGCTACTGGAGAGGTCCGAATTCCAGAAACCCTCGGTGGTACAGGCGAGCAGGATGGTAGTGATTGTCAGGAACACTACGAAGAGGGAGGTCACCTTCAAGCGGGGGATGCCCCTGGTGCATTTGTTCTCAGTGACAGTAATGTCTAGTGTCTCTGTAAGACAAGCCAGGGAGTAACTATTGGAAAAAGGGGAAAAGTTGACTGCTGAGTCATTCAACTTCGGGGACTGCCCGGTTCCTGCGGGTTGGAAGAGGAGGTGGGTAGAGAAGATATTGAAGCTGGAAGATGTCTTTTCCACTGACGAATTTGATGTGGGTTGTTCCAAGAGCACACGTCACAGTATCTGGGTGACTGAGGATACCCCGTTCAGAGGAAGGTTGCAGCGACTGGCCCCTGCAGAGGTGGAGGATGTTCGGCAGCGTTTGTGAAAGTTGAAGGAAGCTGGAATGATCACCGAGTCCTGAAACCCCTATGCATCCCCAGTAGTAGTGGCCTGGATGTGTGTGGACTATAGGACTCTGAACAGGTGCACCGTCCCTGACCAGTATACTGTCCCAAGGATTGAAGATGCGCTGGCCTGCCTGAGTGATGCAAAGTTGTTCAGTGTACTGGACTTGAGGAGTGAATATTACCAGATCCCCATCAGAGAGGCCAACAAAGAGAAGATGGCATTTATATGTCCCCTGGGATTTCTCCAGTTTGAAAGGATGCCCCAGGGCATCTTGAGAGCCCCTGCAACCTTCCAGCGTGTTATGGAGAAAACAGTGGGGGATATGAATGTGCTTGAGGTATTGGTGTTTCTGGATGACTTCATAGTGTTTGGATCCACCTTGGAAGAACATGAAGCAAGGCTGCTGAAGGTGCTGGGCTGCCTGAAAGCGGAAGGGTTAAAACTTTCCCTGGACAAGTGCCAGTTCAACCAAACGTCTGTTAGCTATCTTGGGTACATAGTCTCATGGGATTGAGTAGCTACAGATCCGACTAAGATAGAAGTGGTGACCACTTGGCCAAGACCCTAGCCTCTGAGCGCTCTGTGCTCGTTCCTCGGGTTCTATGGAGGAGGTTCGTGAAAGGCTACATGAAAGTGAATCACCCGTTGAATCAGCTTTTGTGTGGTTACCCTCTCTTGGGGAAGAAAGGGAGGGGGAGAAAAGGACAGGAGGGGGGAGAGTTTCTTAGCCTGTTAGAGCCCTTTGGACCAAGGTGGGATGCAAAATGTGAGGAGGCCTTTCAGTCGCTGAAGGAGCTGCTGAACCAGGCATCGGTGCTAGCTTTTGCAGACCCCCGATTGCCGTATTTACTGCACATGGATGCCAGCTGAGAGGGCTTAAGGGGCGTCCTGTATCAGGATCAGGGCACCGGGTTGAAACCCACTGTGTTTGTCAGCCGGAGTCTGTTGCTCTCTGAGAAAAACTATCCTACGCTCAAGTTGGAATTTCTGGCATTGAAATGGGCAGTGGTGGATAAGCTGAGTAACTAGCTCTACGGAACCAAGTTTGTGGTGAGGATGGACAACAACTCCCCAACTTTTATCCTGACCTTGGCAAAACTGGATGCCACAGGCCATTGGTGGTTGGCAGCATTGTCTGCCTATGACTTCAGCCTGAAGAACTGGCCAGGAAGCAGGTACGTTGATGCTGATGCTTTGTCCCGACAGACCGATCACGGACAAGTAGGAGAGCGTTCCTGCCCCAGGGGTGAAGGCCATATGTCAGTTTGCCATCACCGTTAAGACAGAGGGAAAGGAGGGGGCAGAATCGTGCCGTGAATCAATTGGGAGCTTCTGATGACGCCATTCCCCAAGTTTACTGTAACCTGACTGCTCTGAAGACAAATCAACTGTCAAAATTGAGTTCTGGGGAAGTGGCAGCTGCTCAGTGAGATGATCTGGGCATTGTTACTATTTGGGCAGCAGTCGAAAAGGGAGACATGGCTCAGGCGGAGAAGACGAAACATGCGTCAGTGCCTCCATTACTGTGAGAATGGCCTTAGTTGTTGAAGAACTAGATCACGTCACCCCCAGATCGACCTCAGCGTTGCCAGCTGGTTCTGCCTGAGAAGTATCAGAGGATTGCATTAAAGTTGCTTCATGATGATTCTGGACATTTGGGGGTGGAAAAGACCTATGGACTGCTCAGAGACTGGCTTTACTGGCCTCGGAGGAAATCGGAGGTCAAAGAATACTGCAAGTCGTGCATTCGATGCATACAGTGGAAGACACTGCCTATGCAGGCAGCTCCCTTGGTCCACTTGCAGCGTGTGGGGCCTCTGGACCTGGAGTGTATGGATTTCCTGTAAATAGAACCCGATGCCAGCAACATGGCGAATGTCTTAGTCATCATGGACCAATACACCAGATATGCTCAGGCTTTTCCTACCAAGGACCAGAGGGCGTCTATAGTGGCAAAAGTGTTATGGGAGAAGTATTTCATTTATTATGGCCTTCCCAGGCGGATACATAGTGATCAGGAACGGGATTTCGAGAGCAGACTCATCCATGAGTTACTGGGCATGATTGGAGTCGAGAAGCCGAGGAACACGACCTATCACCCTGCAGTGTGATCCCCAGCCAGAGAAGTTTAATCAGACCGTGCTTGACATGCTTAGGACCCTGGAGATCAGCAAGAAGAGAAAGTGGAGTCCACATATTGGGCATCTGGTTCACAGTTATAATTGTACACGAAATGAAGCCACTGAGTACTCGCCATATTATCTAATGTTTGTGCGTGAGGCGAGGTTGCCCATTGACCTTTGTTTTGGGACTGACAAGGATGACTTACCGCCAAAGACTTATCTGAAGTATGTGTCTGACATGAGAAGAGAGTTGAAAAGGGCTGATGAATTAGCTGGGGTCGCGGCTGCCCAGCAGAATCAAGGGAATAAAAGGAGGTATGATCAAAAGGTAAAGTTCTCCCAACTCCTGCCGGGAGACAGAGTCCTCATAAGGAATTTGGGGCTACCTGGAAAGCGTAAGTTGGCTGACCGCTGGGCAGCTATGCCCTATGTGGTGGAGAGTCAGAAGCCAAACCTACCAGTTTTCCGGGTGAAACCAGAGGAAGGGAATGGGCCTGTCAAGATTCTCCATCGGAACCACCTGCTGCCCCTGGGACAAGACATGCAGATAGGTCCAGAACCCGACTTGGAGCCTACACCTAGTAAGAGGACTCTGCAGAAACGTAGAGCAACTGCAGGGCCCACAGCAGGCAAGATTAGGCCGGCCCCCAACCTTGAGAGGGATACTGATTCGGAGGATGAGGACCTGGATGTGTGGTATATGCTGCCTTTTGCGAACTCTCCATTGGTTGAGGAAGAGACTCCCAGCCTTTCTCCCGCTGAGTCAGGTGAAGTGGGGGGGGGGGGCTATCTGTGGGCAGCCTGGGTTGCAGCGGGACTCTGCAAGGGAGGAAGTGGGGCTTGGCCATGGGACAGAGGGCTCCGAGCTGCAGATGGGCATGAGTGATAGGTTGGGGGAGATCTCACCAGGTAGATCGAAAGTATCCCCAGTGGTGTCGGAACCTGAAAAGTTAGGTGAGGAGGAATGGAGATATCAGAGAATTAGGAGACCACCAGAAAGGATGGCCTGTGTAGTGCTGGGGGAACAGAGTGTGCCCCTTACCGTTTTAGGGAGCCTTTAACACCTGGAGTGAGCTTTGAGTTTTGCAGAAAAAGTTGGCGAATGATCTCAACATCATGAGAACGTGACTAAATTTGGTGGTGGGGGGGAAGAGTGTAACACACTGTGAGGTTTCACTGCTCAGGCTAAGGTAATGGTTTCTCTGTTACAGCAATGTTTGGGTTATGACTTGAGATACCAGGAACTTTGGAATGTATGTTAGCCAATAAGAGGGGTGTTGTTCTTTCTTGTGGGTCTGGAAGAGGGACCTTCGCGATCTTTTGTCAAGGAGAGATGAAGAGAGAGGAAGCGAATAGAGAGAGTTGGTAGACCACATGATGGAGTGGGCCGAGGAGCGAGGGTCCAAGGGTCCAAAGGTCAGCTACGCTCGGAGGAGGATGACAGGAACAAATGGACGAGACCATGAGCTCCAACGTTTGTGCATTAGACTGTTTCATGACGATGGGCCCTTTTCTTTTCTTTTTGTTCTTTACTAATCATATAGTCAAATTAAGAATTACAAAGCTCAGTCGTTTAATTGCATATTTGTATACTGTTTGTTTTATTGTGGTACTTGAAATGGAAACATAGAAAATAGGTGCAGGAGTAGACCATTTGGCCCTTCGAGCCTGCACGACCATTCAGTATGATCATGGCTGATCATCCAACTCAGAACCCGGTACCAGCCTTCCCGCCATACCCGCTGATCCCTTTAGCCACAAGGGCCATATCTAACGCCCTCTTAAGTATAGCCAATGAACTGGTCTCAACTGTTTCCTGTGGCAGAGAATTCCACAGATTCAGCACTCTCTGTGTGAAGAAGTTTTTCCTCATCTTGGTCCTAAAAAGCTTCCCCTTTATCCTTAAATTGTGACCCCTCGTTCTGGACTTCCCCAACATTGGGAACAATCTTCCTGCATCTAACCTGTCCAATTCCTTCAGAATTTTATACGTTTCAATAAGATCCCCCCTCAATCTTCTAAATTCCAGCAAGTATAAGCCTAGTCGCTCCAGTCTTTCATCATATGAAAGTCCTGCCATCCCAGGAATCAATCTGGTGAACCTTCTTTGTACTCCCTCTATGGCAAGGATGTCTTTCCTCAGATTAGGGGACCAAAACTGCACACAATACTCCAGGTGTGGTCTCACCAAGGCCTTGTACAACTGCAGCAGAACCTCCTTGCTCCTGTACTCAAATCCTCTTGCTATGTATGCCAACGTACCATTCGCCTTTTTCACCGCCTGCTGTACCTGCATGCCCACTTTCAATGACTGGTGTATAATGACACCCAGGTCTCGTTGCACCTCCCCTTTTCCTAATCGGCCACCATTCAGATAATAATCTGTTTTCCTGTTCTTGCCACCAAAGTGGATAACCTCACATTTATCCACACTAAATTGCATCTGCCATGAATTTGCCCACTCACCTAACCTATCCAAGTCACCCTGCATCCTCTTAGCATCCTCCTCACAGCTAACACTGCCGCCCAGCTTCGTGTCATCTGCAAACTTGGAGATGCTGCATTTAATTCCCTCGTCTAAATCATTAATATATATTTTAAACAACTGGGGTCCCAGCACAGAGCCTTGCGGTACCCGACTAGTCACTGCCTGCCATTCTGAAAAGGTCCCCTTTATTCTCACTCTTTGCTTCCTGTCCACCAACCAATTCTCTATCCACATCAATACCATGCCCCAATATCGTGTGCTTTAAGTTTGCACACTAATCTCCTGTGTGGGACCTTGTCAAAAGCCTTTTGGAAATCCAAATATATCACATCCACTGGTTCTCCCCTATCCACTCTACTAGTTACATCCTCGAAAAATTCTATAAGATTCATCAGACATGATTTTCCTTTCACAAATCCATGCTGACTTTGTCCGATGATTTCACCGCCTTCCAAGAATGTTGTTATCACATCTTTGATAACTGACTCTAGCATTTTCCCCACCACTGATGTCAGGCTAACCGGTCTATAATTCCCTGGTTTCTCTCCCCCTCCTTTTTTAAAAAGCTGTAACCCTAATGTAACAGGGGACACACCGCACAGCATCCACCCAAATGAGATTTCTTAAGTTTGGCTAGGCCGGGGCCTGTCATCCCCTAGATTAAGCTGCTAGCCAAGCCGAGGGTTACATAAACATATACAGGAAAAGGACAAACAACCTCCTTTCTGATTGGGGCACAATTGGACATACTGGCAGTGAGTTACAGACTTGATAAATCAGGAAACCTCATACGTTAACAAAAGCACTGATTTCATCTACATCTATAAATGTGGTAAATATGAAGTTTGGAGAATAGGGCCTAAAATAATTAACCAATTCCCTTTATAAATAATGCAATTCATATTAAATTATTATCATAGTAATTGATATCCTAACTTAATTAGCAACCACTACTTTTTTCTGTCCTGTTGGATTAACCCTTTGTGATAGGTTTTGCTCTCCTTGTTGGAAGCTTGCAATGCATTTTGAAGATGAAATAAAGGAAATAATTTCATTTTGCCAATTTTGCCCATCACAGCGACAACTGAGGAGAATTTGTTGTTGCATAATGTATTCACAAATCAGGATGATGTTGGATGGTTATGATGTATGTCATCTATACTCATGGAACAGTCAATGACTGGTAGGCTTTATCGAATCTAATAACCACAGAAACAGTAGAAAGTTCTTCTAGTCTGCTCTCCCATTCAATGTCATGACTAATCCTGAGTTTCAAGACAGTGATCTGATTACCTTAGACTCCAAAATCTACTAAATTTGGCAATATATGCAAAGATTGAGCAACCATGGCCCCCGAAGTAGCGAATTCCAAATACTTGCACCCCATAAAAAAAATTACTCTCATGACCATCCCTTTATCCTGAGAATTGCCTCTTGTTCTTGACATGCAGGTTGGATAAAACTGTCATTCAGCCTACTCTATCAAGTTCTTTTAGAATTTGTTTATTCCATCTCCCCTTCTTCATAACTCAAGGGACGATCAAGCAATGGAAACATAAGGGGGTGCAGATGCTGAAACCTTGACCAAAAGCAACTGTTTGAGGAACTCAGTGGGTCTGATAGTATCAATGGAAGGAAATGGATAATCTAGTTTGTTTTTAGTTGGCAGTGAAGGAGGCTAAGGACAGACAGATTAATGTAGGAAAGGAGAGGGGAATTCAAATGGCTTGCAAATGGGAGTTCTGGGTGGCTATGTCAGATGGAGTGCAGGAGCTTGGCAGAGCAGTCGCTGAGTCTGAAATTGAATCCCACCACTGTAGAGGAGGCCACATCAAGAGAATTGAATGCAATATACAATATAGTGTTAGCTCACTTAAACCCATCCCCATCTGGAAATCAATCCAATGAATTTGTGTGGTACTGTTTCTAAAGCAAGCATATCCTTCTTCAGGATTGAAATGAAAACGACTTAGTGCTCCAGCTGAGCCCACACCAAACCCAATACGGTCTTAACTAGAGTTCTTTACTCTTCTGTTTAATTCATTTGCATTGAAGTCCTCCTCATCTCCCTATGTACTCAAACATTTACCCTCAGCTTCTCTTGAACCAATATACCAAGAATCTTACTGTGTACTAATATTTGCTAGTTTCCCACCAAATGAAGCATTCTGTTTTACTATTCTTGATATCAAAGTGAATAAACTCATATTTTTCTGACATAAATCTGTCTGCTACTTCTTGCCAATTCACTTACTACACCTGGACCCACTACAGATTCTTTGTTGGCCTCTCCATATTTCTTATCCTTAACCAGCTTCATATAACTAGAAAACATTGACATGTTACACCATCACTGACCTCATCAAATCTGGAGAATTCCCATCCACTACCACCAGGCTCATACACTGTTGCTAGAAAAGTTGTAAACCCAAAAGAATTTTCTCTATTTCTGCATAAGTATGGCCTAAAATGAGATCAGATTTCAGGTAAGTACTAAAACTAGATAAAGAGAACCGAATTAAATAAATAACACAAAAACCATTATACTTACTTACTGAGAAAAATGATCCAATACTATATGTATTTGTTGGAAGTAGTATCTGAACCTTTGCTTTCAAATAACTGGTGTGACCCCCTTGAAAAGCAATAACTTCAACCAAACGTTTCTGGTAACTGTTGATCAGACTTGCATATTAGCTTGAAGGAATTTTAGGCCATTCCTCCTTATAAAACTGCTATAACTCTGGGTGTTAGTAGGCTTCTTGCATGAACTGCTTGCTTCAGGTCTGTTCAAAACATTTCTATAGGATTAAGGTCAGGACTTTGACTTGGCCATTCCAAAACATAAATTTTCTTCTTTTTAAACCATTCTGTTGTTGATTTACTCTTGTCTTTCAGATTATTGTCTTGTTGCATTATCCAACTTCCTTAAGCTTCAGATGACGGACTGATATCCTGACAAGATGGCTTTATTGGCAAGTTTGCAGGTGACAAGAAGATTGGTGGAGGGGCAGGTAGTGTTGAGGAAACAGATAGGATGCAGAAGGACTTAGACAGATTAGGAGAATGGGCAAGAAAGTGGCAAATGAAATACAATGTTGGAAAATGCATGGTCATGTACTTTGTTGATCGATATAAATGTGCAGACTATTTTCTAAACTGGGAGGAAACCCAGGAATCTGAGATGCAAAGGGACTTGGGAGTCCTTGTGCAGAACACCCTAAGGGTTAACTTGCAGGCACGGTTGGTGGTGAGGAAGGCAAATGCCATGTTAGCATTCAATTCAAGAGGTCTAGAATACAAGAACAAGGATGTGATGCTGAGGCTTCATATGGCACTGGTGAGGCCTCACCTTGAGTATTGTGAACAGTTTTGGGCCCCTCATCTTAGAAAAGATGTGCTGGCATTGGAGAAGGTCCAGAGGAGGTTCACAAGGATGATTCCAGGAATGAAAGGGTTATCATACAAGGAACTTTTGATGGCTCTGGGTGTGTACTCGCTGGAATTCAGAAGTGATGAGGGGGGATCTCACTGAAACCTTTTGAAGTTTGAAAGGCATGGACAGAGTAGATAAAAACATGGAAAACCTACAACACAATACAGGCCTTTTGACCCACAAAGCTGTGCCGAACATGTCCTTACCATAGAAATTACCTAGGGTTACCCATAGCCTTCTATTTTTCTGAGCTCCATGTACCTGTTCAGGAGTCTCTTAAAAGACCTTATCATATCCAACTCCACCACTATCGCTGGCAGCGCATTCCACGCACTCACCACTCTCTGCGTAAAAAACTTACCCCCGACATCTCCTCTGTACCTACTTCCAAGTACCATAAATCTGTGAAAAGGATGTTCCCCATGGTGGGAGAGTCTAGGACAAGAGGGCACAGCCTCAAGATAGAGGGGCGCCCTTTCAAAACAGAGATGAAGAGAAATTTCTTTAGCCAAAGGGTGGTGAATTTGTGGAATTTGTTACCACATGTTGAGGCCAGGTTGTTGGGTGTACTTAAGTCAGAGATTGATATTGGACATGGCATCAAAGGTTATGGGGAGAAGGCCAGGAAATGGGGTTGAGGAGGCATAATAAAAGGGATCAGCCATGATTGAATGGCAGATCAGACTCGATGGGTCAGATGGCCTAATTCTGCTCCTATGTCTTATGGTCTTATGGACATTCTCCAGTAAAATGGTCTTGATACAATTTTGAATTCATTGTTCCCCCAACGACTGTAAGTTGCTCAGGCCATGAGGCAGCAAAGCAGCCCCAAATCATGATGCTCCTTCCACCATTCATCACAGTTGGGATGAGGTTTTGGTGTTGGCGTGCAGTGCTCTTTTTCCTCCAAACACAGCAATGTACATTTCTGCTGAAAAGTTCAACTTTTTTCTCATCTGACCACAGAACATTGTCCCAGAAGGTGGAACATCCAGGTGGTCTCTTGTAGACTTGAGACATGCAGCATTTTTTTGGAGAGCAGTGGCTTCCTCCATGTTGTCCTTCCACGAACACCATTCATGTTCAGTGTTGTTCTTATAGTGGACACATGAACAGAGACTTTAACATGTCTTAGAGTTTTCTGAAGGTCTTTTGCTATTACCTTTGGGTTCTTTTTCATTGTGCTCTTGTGAACTTTGCTGGATGTGCACTCCTCGGGAGAGAAGCAACAGTAATGAATTTCCTCCATTTGTCAAAATTGCTCTTACTGTGAACTGTTGAATACTCAGATCTTTAGAAATGATTTTGTAGCCTTTTCCAGATTCATGCATCTCTACAATTCTTCTTCTGAGGTCCTCTGAAAGTTGGTTTGATCGAGGCATGCTGCACATAAACAGATCCTTCTTGAGAAGAGCAGGCTCTGTTAATAACCTGGCTCTGTGTGTCTTTTTAATAGGGCAGGGCACCTCTACAACCCACACCTCCAATCTCAGCTCATTGATTGGAACACCTGACTCCAAATAGCATTTGTAGAAGGCATTACCCCAGAGATTCACATACTTTTCCCAACAAATGCATGTATTATTGGATCATTTTACCTCAATAAATAAATGAACAAGTATAGTATTTTTATGTTATTTATTTAATTGGGTTCTCTTTATCTAGTTTTATGACTTACATGAAGATCTGATCACATTTTAGGTCATATTTATGCAGACATAGAAAAAAATTCTTCAGGGTTCATAACTTTCTAGCACCACTGTACTGTAGTTCCCCTACCCTGTGCTGCTCACTTCTGTCTCCTACCGAAGATCCACAAACCTGACAGTATGGGTAGGCCCATTGTCTCTGCCTACTCCTTCCCCCGAATACGTATCCTCATACTGCGACTCCCCTTTGGTTCAGTCCCTTCCCACCCAAACCCGTTCTCATGTTCTCAATCGCCTCACCAACTTTAAATTCCCTAGCCCTGACTGCCTCAATTTCCCCATGGATATCCAGTTCCTATACAATTCTATCCCCCATCAAGAAGACCTTAAAGGTCTCTGCTTCTTTCTCAATAAAAGAACCCCTGGGCCACCACCCTCCTCCATCAGGCAGAATGGTCCTCACCCTCAACATTTTTTTCTTTGGCTCCTCCAACTTTCTCCAGTCATGAGGCGTAGCCATGGGCCCCTGCTATGTCTACCTTTTCGTTGGCTATGTAGAGTGGTCCACATTCCATGCCTTCCCAGTAATGCTCCCCAACACTTTCTCCACTACATTGATGGCTGCATTGGTGCTGCTTCATGTACCCATACTGAGTTTGTCAATTTCACCTACTTTGCCTCCAACTTTCACCCTGCCCTTAAATTCACCTGGTCCTTTTCTGACACCACCCTCCCCTTTCTCGATATCTCTGTCTCCATCTCCAGAGACAAACTATCGACAAACATCTTTTATAAATTTAACAATTCCCATGGCTGTATTGACTATACCTCTTCCCACCCTGTCTCCTGTAAAAATTCTATTCCCTTTTTTAGGTTTTTTCACCTCCATCACATCTATTCCCAGGATGTGGCTTTCCTATCCAGGACATCAGAGATGTCATCCTTCTTAAAAGAATGAGGCTGCCCTTCCTCCACCATTGATGCTTCCCTCACTCACATCTCCTCTATTTCCTGGACATCTGTGATCACCCCATCTTCCCACTGCCTTAACAGTGATAGAGTTCCTCTTGTCCTTTCCTACCACCCCATGAACCTCCACATCCAATACACAATTCTCCATAACTTTCACCATCTCCAAAGGGATCCTATTACTAAACAGGTCTTTACCAATACATCTCTCCCAGCTCTCTGTTTTTCACAGGTATCGCTCCCTCCATGATTCCTTGTTCATTCATATCTCCCCACTAATCTCCCTCCTGGCACTTATCCCTGCAAGTGGCCAAGGTGCTACACCTGCCCATTCACCACCTCCCTCACCTTCATTCAGGGCCCCAAAGAGTCCTTCCATGTGAGACAACACTTCACCTGCGAATCTGCTGGGATTGTCTATTGTATCTGGTCCTTCCCATGTGGGCTCCTCTTGATTTGTCAGACCCGTCATAAATTGAGGGATCACTTAGCTGAACATCTCCGCTCTATCTGCCAAAAGTGTAACTTTTTGGTGGTCTAAGTTTTAATTCCGATTCCCATTTCTGTTATGACATGTTGGTCCATTGCCTCTTCTTGTGCCACAATGAGGCCACCATCATGAGCAACACCTTATATATGTCTGGGTAGCCTTCAGCCTGATGGCATGATTAGCAATTTCATCTTCAAATACAACAATTCCTTCCCCTTCCCACTTCTATTCCCCACTCCGGTCTCTCACCTCTTCTCACTTGCCTATTGTCTCCCCCTGCTGTCCCTTCTCCTTTGCTCTCTCCTATGGTCCACTCTCCTCTCCTATCAGATTTATTCATCTCCAGTGCTTTACCATTCCCACCCAGCTGGCTTCACCTATCATTTTCTAGCTATTCTTCTTCCCCTCTCCCTTCCTTTCCAGTCCTGAAGAAAGGTCACAGCCTGAAACATCGACTGTTCATTTCCATAGATACTGCCTGATCTGCTGAGTTCCTCCAGCATTTTGTATTTGTTGATATGTTACATCTCAGTCATCAATATAAATTAGGAATAGCTAATAACTATCAATATTGTTCCCCTAATCACCCCATTGACAAAAGTGTACCGACACACACGCCCAAAGAAACTAATCAGATTGACATAATTATTTCTAATAAATCCATTCTGCTCTCCCTTTTAACTAATGCTTTCCTAGTTGAGAATTCTTTTCTAGGGAGCTAGGGCTTTACTCTTTGGAGAGAAGGAGGATGAGAGGAGACATGATAGAGGTGTACAAGATAATAAGAGGAATAGATAGAGTGGATAGCCAGCGCCTCTTCCCCAGGGCACCACTGCTCAATACAAGAGGATATGGCTTTAAGGTAAGGGGTGGGAAGTTCAAGGGGGATGAACTCAGAGAGTGGTTGGTGCGTGGAATGCACTGCCTGAGTCAGTTGTGGAGGCAGATACACTAGTGAAGTTTAAGAGACTACTAGACAGATATATGGAGGAATTTAAGGTGGGGGCTTATATGGGAGGCAGGGTTTGAGGGTTGGCACAACATTGTGGGCTGAAGGGCCTGTACTGTGCTGTACTATTCTATGTTCTATGTTTTACATTTTTCTTTTGACTTTCTCCTAATAAGCCAATTGCTCTATTACCTTTTTTATGGGACTGAAATATTTGGAGCCTTCCAGGCTTCTGGCAGCATCCCCACAGTTGAGGACTGCAGAATTTAGGTCAAAGTTTCCTTCATCTCCATCCTGTTTTAACCCCCTATTTGCCAATTGTTTTATGATATTTTGTTCTTTACATCTTCTTACAATTCTTTCTGTAGTTGATTAGATACTTTGGATAAGTTTGAATTTATCTGAAGTAGCAAAACACATATTAAATAGTTTCTAACGTCATAATATTTAAACAATTCATCAGAAATATAAAATATCAAAAATGTAAGTTTGTATTATAAAGCTATTTTAAAGTCTTCACATATTATCAGGAAACTTCCCGGCGTTTTCACTCATTCCCTTCCGTTCAAGTTAAGTAGAAATTCCAGTCACACCTTCTATTATAAAGTGTGGGACTTAATTCCTCAGTGATTCTGTTGGGCATTTATCCAAGGTTTTAGTCCCAAACTGAATTCAAAGAGGAATCTTGTAAATGAGCTTAGTCAGATTCCAGCAGCAAACCACTGACAACATCTGGGCTTTTGCACTGACATGCACATATGCAGACGTAAAATAGTAGCTGACCTCTATGCAGAGTGTTGGTGGTGAACAGTACCAGATATGCTGATAACTTGCTGCAAAATTTCACCACTGCATCATCACATTTTACAGTTTAGTTTTGATTGTTTTTTATATCTGTAGAATTATTCTTTCATGCACTCCCTTTTCATCTCATTCATTTTTATTTCATGTTTGTGGCACACAAGCAGGATCTGAACTGCTAACAAAATGATCCAATCCCCACCATGATTTATTTTGCTTCGCGTTGGCCACTGTAATTTTGATCTGCCTGCAACTTATTTGCTGCCTTTTTAACAAGTTATTTTGACCTCTGTTTGAACACGCCAGAGCCTCTTAATGAATCCTAGTTTGAAAGGTGTTGATGACCACTGGCTTCCTGTACATGATTTAAAATCCACTTTGCACACATGATGATGATGGTGATGTTGCCAAGCTAATTTATTAAACAAAGTTCATCATTGAGATCCTTCTCCTTTGATCATTGCTTCACAAACATTACCTGTCAATGATCCCAGACATTGGCAAGGACAGCAGTCTTCTGTATACAAAGCACTAAAATGTTCAAAATTTATGATACAGCTGTTCTACATGTATAAAGTGGCTTCAGCAATTACCCTCTGTCTCTGAAATTTATCAATTTTGCATCGTTGACCAGAATGGAAATTGGAAGCATTTCTTTTATAATCAATTGAGATCTGCGGTTATTTTTCAAGGAAAATAGTACAAGAAAAGAACTTTAAGGAGTCCTGCTACGATTTTGAACTTTAGCATATCGTTCCTTATTACAGTTTATTGTGCCAAAAGAATTGCTGTCAAGTTTTAAATGACTTCCAAAATTAAATGTCAGGTAAGTGAGTGCAATGCTTACCCTGTTTATTTCCTATCTGTGCGTATCTTGGCTGGTTTAGTTCCCCACAGATACTTTCAAACTTCATGCAGTGTACAAAAACATATCATGCAATGTATTTCCAGGCCGAGACTTTATTTTCTCATTGTTTCCTTTCTCCTGTACATCTGAAGAAAAGAAGAATAGATAATCTCCATATGGTGTACCCTGTAGAATATCCACCTACTCCCTCATCACACCATCACATGGCAGAGACAATAAACAGAGACTTAAAGTAAAGTTAGAAAATAGTTAGAATTTTTAATAGTATTTTAAGACAGTTAAGAACTGAGGAAGCACAACAAATAATGTATTTGGATATTCACATCTACTTCAAATTTGCTTTCTCTAACATGAAATATCTTCTCAAAAACCTATTTTTTGTAAGATTTCATCATAGCATTCCCCAACCAAATCTGTCATGAACCAGATGTCCAGAGCAAGCATTGCTTTGGCTATAGTCTTGTTAAGATCAGAAATGGGACGCATATTCCAAAATATGGCATGTTTTGACATTGCATTGTGGGACAGTTGTATTTTCACTAAGGAGGGTGCACACATTTAATAATTAATATGTTAAAATTGTGTTTAGTTAATCAGTGAAAATAAATGGCAACAATTTATAGAAATTCCCAGAGTAATTCTAAAGTTTTGGCATAGTCAGCATAGTATGCAATGGGTGAAATCCAATCATGTGACTCACAAAGAGGGCTGAGCTCAGTGCTCCTCTATACTCAGATGTTAATGGTACACAGCAGATCAACCAGAGAAAGGCCTTGATGGGGTGAACTGCCAACATGAGCAAGTTATGGCTCTAACTGCCGATGACCCTCACACCTCGGACGAGGTTGCAGCCTTGGCCAATTGCCTACACAATGGGGTAAGCTGTATGATGACCTAACCCCAGAAGAAGAACTGCATGTGTGGTTCATGTACAGCTTCAGCCATTGCCGGAGTGGCAAACAATGGTGGAAAGCCAGAGTCCTCCACCCTGCAACAGGGAAAGTGGTCAGAGTCAAAAGGGAGGGAGGCTCCAGCCAGCTGGCAGAAGTGGTGGCTGTAAACCTGCTTCCATGTGAGGTCGTAGGGCCTGTGCAGGCCAGATTTGGCAAGTGGACAAATTGAAATGTGGACCTGCAGGTCAGGGAGGGCCCGCAATTTCCTTACATTTGACAGTGTCTGACCCCACCCCAACCCCTGCCGAAAATAGAGGAGGTGGAATTGGAAGAGGAGTTCTGGAAGGTATGGGTACAACAACCATCCAGGTCTCTGGAGAAGGGGGAGATTATTGCACTGGGGTCAAGCAATGCAATGTGGGAGGTGCTTCAGGGAGAACAGGGAATGATGTGTCTGAACACCCAATAATTAACTAAAAAGAAATGATAGTGTACCTCCCTATTCTGCAGAAATAGCTATGATATTGCTGTTGCTCCTCACCACAACAGTGACGGTGATCTTGACTAATACTTTTCTCAGAATGTCATACAGATATGCTTATCATGTGAACATATCAAAGTATTGGTTATGCTCCCAGATTCCAACGCACTCAAGCATTGAAACTCTGATCCATGTTCCTCTTAATAACACCAAATACTGGGCGTGGAATGCATCTGCCATGAACTTCCCAGCTAACACTGATGGTGAGACTGTAAGATGGAATCCATTTAAGGGATGATATGTAGTGGCATATGAGCTGAGTAAGACCACTATTGAATATAATACTGTGATTTGGGAATGAATGACATTGTAGTTATGATGGGTAGATTCCGATGGGGAATAGTAGATTAATGGTACATAGTGTAGCACTACTATGGTGGGGATATACTGTTTTAGGACAGGTTTGTTTCCTTCATTGAATGGCATGTACTGGGTGTGTGACTCCCCATGAGAACTGCAACTTGGGAGAAGATTTGTTTTCTAGCAAGACCACGAACCCAAGCATAAAGCCAAGGCTACACAGGAATGGCTTAAAAACAACAATGTTAATGTCCTGGAGTGGCCAAGTCAGAGTCTAGATCTCAATCCAATTGAGAATTTGTCACTGGACTTGAAAAGGGCTGTTCACTCATGATCCCCATGCAATCAGACAGAGCTTGAACAGTTTTGTAAAGAGGAATGGGGAAAAATTGCAGTGAAAAGTTGATAAAGACCTTACCCCACAGACTCAAGGATGTAATTTCTGTCAAAGGTGCATCTATTAAATGCTGACTTGAAGGGGGTGAATACTGAAGCAATCAATTATTTTGTGTTTCATATTTATAATTAATTTAGATCACTTTATAAAGATCTGTTTTCACTTTGACAAGGAAGTCTTTTTCTGTTGATCAGTGTCAAGAGAGCCAAATTAAATCCACTGTGACTCAATGTTGTAAAACAATAAAATTTGAAAACTTCCCGGGGGTGAATTCTTTTTATAGGCACAGTACATACATCCTGATGAGTCAGAGAATATAATGGATTTGGCTGACCAAATAGACCAGTAGATAAGATACATAAGGTGGAAGATCAGCTCCATAACTATTATCCCCTGAGAAGGAGTTGGTGGCCCTTTGGAGTGCTAGGAGTTCGGTGGTTACTGAGGTGTTACAATAGACATTTTGCTTTTATGCTTAGTAGTTCAGCGATTTTCTTGTAATATGGTGGGGCATCCATGGGAGTTGTATTAAAGCCTGTAGGCTGGAGGCAATGGGGTTGCAATATTTGAAGGATGGAAAGTATTGTAAACAGTTAATCTTTATGGTTGTCGAATATTTCACCACCACTGTAGCCCTGAAAGTAACAGAACTGGCTGCAGGAGTTTTGATTACCACTATGGAAATGCACCATGAGAATGAACACTGTGGAAACAGCCATGGGAACATGATGAACCGGCCAGGGACTCATTAGAAGCAATAATTGGTTCTGATTCAGTGGCTCGAGGTGGTGCTATGATTTGGTCCATTTGCTGCATCATTTCATATCAAGAGAAAGGATATGAAAGCAGTGGGGCTTGGGGGTACTTTATTCAGGGCTTCACCGATGGATTGGTCAAAAACAGCACCACGGAACAACAAAATGTGAGGAGTATTGTAGTGAGAGGGGACTGCGATACCTAGATAAGTATATAATGCTTGCTGTGTTCTGTTCTAATAAAGCAACACACATCAAAGTTGCTGGTGAACGAAGCAGGCCAGGCGGCATCTTTAGGAAGAGGTACAGTTGACGTTTCGGGCCGAGACCCTTTGTCAGGACTAACTGAAGGAAGAGCTAGTAAGAGATTTGAAAGTGGGAGGGGGAGGGGGAGTGGGAGATTGAAAATGATAGGAGAAGACAGGAGGGGGAGGGATGGAGCTAAGAGTTGGACAAGTGATTGGCAAAAGGGATATGAGAGGATCGCTCTGTCTGCCAGAGAAAGCAGGATCTCCCAGTGGCCACACATGTTAATTCCATATCCCATTCCCATTCGGATATGTCTATCCACGGCCTCCTCTACTGTAAAGATGAAGCCACACTCAGGTTGGAGGAACAGCACCTTATATTCCGTCTGGGTAGCCTCCAACCTGATGGCATGAACACTGACTTCTCTAACTTCTGCTAATGACCCACCTCCCCCTCGTACCCCATCCATTATTTATTTATATACACACATTCTTTCTCTCTCTCTCCTTTTTCTCCCTCTGTCCCTCTGACTATACCCCTTGCCCATCCTCCAGGTTCCGCCCCCCCCCCCTTTTCCTTCTCCCTTGGCCTCCTGTCCCATGATCCTCTCATATCCCTTTTGCCAATCGCCTGTCCATCTCTTCCTAGAGATGCCGCCTGGCCTGCTGTGTTCACCAGCAACTTTGATGTGTGCTGCTTGAATTTCCAGCATCTGCAGAACTCCTCGTGTTTCTGTTCTAATAAACATAGTTTTGTAGTTCCAAGAAGTAGGTAATTGGTGTTTGTCTTATCGAGTTATATCCAAGAACCTATTGTTTTAATGAAACCCCACAGTACTGCAGGACAGCGAGTTCCAGGAAGTTGATCCAATGACAGTGACATATTTGACAGTCAGAAGGGTAAATGGCTTGGAGGAAAACGTGTACGCAATGTTGTCCTCAGCCCCTGCCGCACTCATCCTTCGTGATATTAGACTTCATGGATTTGGAAGGTGCTGTTAGAGGAACATAGACAGGTAGTTACCATGCATTTTGTGCATAGCACAAAGTTCACTCTTGTACAGGGATGTTGGTGACAATGAATGTTTAGACTTTGTCCTGGATGTTATTCAACTTATTAGGGATGCAGTCATGCAGTGGAGAATATTCTGTCAAGCTCCTGGCTTCTGTCCTACATATGATGTAAAACTTGGGATATCAGTAAGTTAATCTCTCAAAAGTGGGTATCCAGTCTCTGTTCATGTATGCACAGTTGTGACGTGACTGGTTCAAGTTAGCTTTTAGTCAATGGTAAGTCAATGTTTTTGGGAGTGAGGGGCAGAAAAGTTGGACTTGGCTAAGGTATAGCACTGAATATTATAGGAATGCAACAAAATGCATTGCAAAGGGAGAAATAATATTGGTGGGGAAAGAGCAAATTTAAAGAGGCTTGATTTCTTCTGCTCTTTTAGTATGAAGGAAAAATGTGTGAAAATATTTAGAGGGTATTCCCAATCCAAGTTCTTCAAATTGATATTATGATTTAACGAATGGAAAATTAAGGGCAGCTGTCTGTGATTATTTAATCCATCTGGCTAGTGGATGAGGCTTCCTGCCGATAGCAGGCATTTGGGAAATTACGTCTATAAACTGGAACTGTAAGGCAATGGCTGTAAATCGCTGGAAGAGTAATGAGAAATGAGCAATGTGCCAAAAAAAAAATCCTGTACTCAACGTTCAAGAAGAAATACAAGGTCTGATTCTTCTCAAATTGCTGGATGATTTGCACCATTAGTCTCAGCAAACCTAAAATAATTGCAACCTCACTGCAAGGCAGTCCTTTGAAATTAATTGCACACCATGAAATTGCCAGATTTACACCAGCAGGGCAACTTAATCTTGCTGCAGCTATTTTTTTTAAGAGTACTGTTAATTACATTATTTATGATGAACTTCAGTCTAGGAAGCCAAAAGAATGAACATGGAACTGTAAGAACAATATGGTGAAAAGAGCAACACCATTCATTTTCAAGACAGAGTGCCTGTATGCACGAGAACACTAGGAGGCAACCCTATCCATGCTATGTCATTTGGTTTACATGGAAAGAGCAGGAAGTCATAAAACCAATCAAGGCAGCAAAAACATTGCAAATGTTTGCACAGGTGAAATGCTTTGTATACACCTTACTGTAAAAAGTATTGCATAACTGAAGTTTATTACAAATATAGCATAGGCTATCAAATAATGCAGAATGCCATCCAGATTCCAGTGAATTACTGGAATAATAATAAATAAGACAGAAAGAAATCTTACTGTTCTGGTATTTTCTCATGATACACACATCTGAAACTGCTACTTATAAAGTGGTTTCTGCTCTCTGGCATTAATATCATAACATATTGTTGAGAGAGAAAGAGAAAAATGAAACAAAGGAAGGAAGGGGGGAAGGAGAGAGGGAGAGAGGGTGGAAGGGGGAGGGGGAGGGAGGGAGGGAAAGAGGGAGGTCGGGAAGGGGGGAGGGAGGGAAGGCAGGAAGGAGGGACAAAAGGAAGATTGTAGAGATAAGTAGGTAAAAGAGTCTGGGAGAGTCACTATGTCTGAGAGTCACAGAGCAATGTGCCCTGGATAAAGGCCCCTTGGCCCAACAAATCCACACTGACCACATTGTCCACTTAGCTAATCCCAATTTCCTGTTTCCTGTGTTATGCTCTTATTTCATTATGCTCTCTCTCACCACCCCCCAGCCCCCTTTAAGAGGAGCAGCATGAGTCACAGTAAAGTTGCACAGTTAAAAATTGTCTGGGAGAGATCAGCCCCGGCAGACAATATATGGCCCAGTACTGCTTTACTCCTTACATTTTTAAAGATTAAAAGTCAGCTTTATTTGTCACAGCTGAAACATATCATGAAATGCATCTTTTGAATCAAATCAATTAGCAGAAATTGTTCTGGGATGCCCGCAAGTGTCACCATGTTTCCAGCACCAACGTGGCATGCTCACAATTCACTAATCCTAACCTGCACATCTTTGGAATGTGGGAGGAAACCAGAGCACCCAGAGGAAAGCCACACAGTCATGGGGAGAGTGTACAAATTCCTTACAGGCAGTGGTAGAAAACAAACCCTGATTTTACAGCCGGCGCTGTAAAGTGTTGTCCTAACCATTACGTTACTATGCCATGTACTAACTAGCACACAGAATTTAAAGCTTACCCCTTGCAGCATACCTTCAGCCACTTAGTACAATATTATCTTCCTGTTTCACAATAACTAATGATAAGACCTTTGGCTTCAGTTCCAATTACCTTCCAGATTCCAATTACTCTTATTTCTTTTATGTTCTGAAAAAAGTTATCCATTTGAAATGTAAATTGACATGTAAAGTTGGTCCATGGAAGAGCTTTGAAAATGACATTGGAGAAAAGATGCAGAAGGATAATGTATCATCATCATCATCACAATCAGAGAAACGCACAAGGAGGGAAAAATTCAGTACAGAATAACAAAGGCAATTTTGAAAGGAAATGAGTCAATATATGAGAAAAGGCAATCATTTACCATATCAGAAGCAGATGTTATGTCAAGGGAACAGGAGCTGGTCACCAGGGATGAGAGAAACAGAGAGAATATGAGACGATATTATGAAGAAAATAGAGAAAGGCTGTGTCTGCATGAAAAGAGGAAAGACAAATTGAGTAAACAGATGAATGCATCTCCATCTTAAGGACAAAACAGTCATGCATAACTTTGCACTTGTAAGTTAGGGGTAAAGACTGAAAGCTTTATGAGAGGCAGGTGGTGGGAATAGAAATCGGGGTTAAGTTTACTTACCAAATGATCCTGGAGTTATGTATTATTTGGTCACACAAAAGAACAAGGAGACAGTATCTGATGCATTCTAACAATGACTGATATTGGTTGATAGTTAATCTGGGCCAGTGAGAAACGTAATACTTTTCATAATTTTTTTTGCCGTGGTTGCATGGTTGTGAGTTTACCTCAAAAGGCTGTCCCTACTAAGGCCTCCATAGAATGTTCTAATGATTATTGCGGCAGATTTAGGTTTGCAGGGGCAGAATATCCAGAGAGAACAAACAGGTTTTGCAAAACGTACAGGAGTGAGATAGATCAGTTAGTGTCACAACAATAACCTTACATGCAACGTCAGTAAGACAAACAAATCCATTATGGATGTCAGGAAGGGGAAGTCAAGGGAACACCTACCAGTCCTCATCGAGGGGTCAGCAGTGGAAAGGGTGAGCAGCTTCAAGTTTGCGGGTGTCAACAGCTCTGCAAATCTACCCAGGGCCCAACATATCAATGCAATTACGAAGAAGGCATGCCAGTAGCTATATTTCATTAGGAGCTTGAGAGAGCTTGGTATGTCACCAAAAATTCTAGCAAATTTCTATGGATGTACCGCAGAGAGCATTCTAACTGGTTACCTTACTGTCTGGTATGGAGGGCCCATTGTACAGGATCAGAAAAAGCCTCAGAAGGCTGCAAATTCAGCCCGCTCCATTTGGGTATTAGCCTCCCCAGCACTGAGGTCATCTTCAAAAGGCGATGCGTCAAAAAGGCAGCATCCATCATTAATCCAACTAATTCTGTTTCTGATGTTCTGCTGTCGGCTACAGACACACTTGAAGATAAGACAGCAAAAAATATGTGACAATCAGATCCAAAACATATTTCCACCTTCCTTCAGGGTGGCAGCAATGCTGGTTCTAAATTAGTCCAGCGTATTACCCATAACCTCAGTAACATCATCTTCAGTTCAAAAGTTATCCCAGTTCAACAGTTAGATTGCTGTGCATTTACCTCCAGTAATTTTTTTCACCTCTGCTTGAGATCGCTTGGCTTTCCTCTCTTCCACCTGGGCTACAGCACTGAAATAGACTGAGATAATGTAATCAAACACGCATGAAACAGCACACCCAGGTGTCTTCCCATCATTTTGGTGGATTTTATCCAGACCAGCTGGAAGAAGTCCCTAAATAATTATCACCAGCATATCGCTTATGGAGCCAGAGGAGCCAACACACTGGGCCACTGTTATACTACCATCAAAAATGCTTACCGTTCCATCCCACGCCCGCACTTCAGAAAATCTGATCACCTGGCTGTACTTCTACTCTCCGAGCATAGGCAGAGACTAAAGACCACTGCGCCAGTACAGAGGACCAAGAAGTGTAAAGCGTTGTAGTGGTAATGTACTGATTTTTCCCCTCTTTTTGCATTATTTATTTAATTTGACTGTTAAATGTTGCTCACAGCAACTTACAGCTCTTATTATTATGTATTGCAATGCACTGGTGCTGCATAACAGCAAATTTCATGGCATATGCTGGTGAGATTAAACCTGATTCTGATGTCCTAGAAACCTTTTCAAAAGTTGCATCAATGCTTTTACCCTCCCACAGCCATTTGTGTTCATTTGTCTGTTTCCATTTAAATTCTATTATATGCAGTTTTCTGTTTCCATTACATCCTAATCTGCATCTGGATAATTATAGAAATTATGTGCTTCTTGCCTATTTAGCATTGAGGCGAAATAGGAAAATGTAAACCAATAGTCACACACAGGCATTCATAAGTGAACACATATCAAGAAATATTTTCAACTTGTTATCCACTTGTAAAAGCAGTGTTGTCAATTACTGGCCTATAATAGATGCTATTATAAATGAGTTTTCATTTTGATTGATTGCAAGCCCTCTATTGGGCAGAGGTCCTACAATTAGAGATCGATCCTGATTATCAATTTCTTAAGCAATTTGATCATAATTTGTGTATGTTGTTGACGAAGTCCTGAATGCAGGTGTTAGCGACCAACCATATTGTTGGATCTGTAATCACAAGTGGGGTAAAGTTGGCAGATTCCTCCTCCTGAGGAATTTAGTGAAGCAGGTGGATTTTTAGGACAAACTTGTTGTCTGTATAGATTAGATGTAATAAAAAGCCAGTTTAATTAATTAATTTACATTCTCAGATGCCATAACTTAACCACTATATTACTGTACCCTCTCTAGCTGATATTTGCTCCCACACTCCCCCACTTCAACCTCCAGAGATCCAGAGATCTGCGGTTCTGCATATTTTTTGGCAGAAATTATCATTGTGTAACTTTGTTCTGTCATCTTTTGATATATGGTGATTGATTCCAATAATAAACACAACAATCCAAATATAAACTGATCTTTCTGAGAATTTTTTTTTTCTAAGGATTGTTTACTTTAAGCAGCTTTTATCAGCAGGATGGGATATAAACTATATTCCTCCACGGCAAGATCTTTTTTTGTGATCACACAAACTTTCTGATCCAATATGCACAACTTTCCTTCATTTTGGATTATTTTATGTATCAAATGATATTAACATTACTACATAGTTTCAATTTTACCATTTGTTAATTAGTTGCATTTCTAAAATCACATTTTTGGATATTTGCTTATAGTTGGACGTCATTTTGGATATTTGCTGACTGTCAACACAGGAACACCTCAAGTGCACATGCTTGTCCTACTGCTCTACTTCCTCTACATCCATGGCTATGTGGCTAGGCACAGCTCACACATCATCTATAAACTCACTGATTTTAGTAGAACCTTAGCCGGCGATGAGAAGGCACACAGGTGGGAGATAGATCGGCTAGGGGAGTGGTGTTACAACACCAACCTTGCATTCAATGTCAGCATGGACAAGGAATCGATTGTGGCCTTCAGGGAGGGGAAGTCAGGAGAACACACACTAGTCCTCATTGAATGATCAGTGGTGGAAAGGATGAGCAGCTTCAAGTTCCTGGGCATCAGCATATCCAAGGATCTATGCTGGGGCCAACATATTGACATAATCATGAACAGGACACACCAGTGCTTTTACTTTGTCAGGAGTTTGAGGAGATTCATTATGTCACCATAGACTCTTACAAATTTTGATAGATGTATGGTGGAGAGCATTCTGACTGGTTGCATTACAGCCTGATATGGAGGCCTCATTGCATATGATCACAAGAGAATGCAGAAGTTTAGCCAGCTCCATCACAGACACAATCTCCCTACCATTGAGGACAGCTTTAAAAGCTGGTGCTCTAAGAAGGTGACATCCATCATTAAGAAGCCTCATCATCTAAGGCATGTCCTCTTTTTGTTACTTCCATCATGGAATGGCTGCGGGAGCCTGAGGACTCACCCTGAACAACTCAGGAACAGTTTCTTCCTCTCTGCTATCAGATTTCAGAATGTTCCATGAACCCATGAACAACCCCTCATTTTTTTTTGTACTATGTATTTATTTTTGTAATTCTTTGTGATTGTATGTCTTGGCACTGTATAGCTGCTGTAATCAACTAATTTCATGTCATGTGATTCAGTGATAATAATTTTGATTGTTTCTGGTTTGTGTGTAAGTATGTTGCATTCTCCTGAAATTCCTGTGTTATTCTAGATTAAGTGATTTATTTTAAAAGGTCAATGCTCCCATAAAATATAAGAGCAACTAATTTCAAGTGAATGTACTGTATTAGTGAATCAAACATTTATCCTATGCTGTGTTATATTGCAAATGTCATTAATAATTATGGGAGTCATATGTCTGTTTTCCAGCTACATTGTCCTTTGTGTTGCATGTTTATTATGAGTAATTAGTCACATGGGTCAGGGCATGGTAAAAGTAATGAGTTTAGTTATGGATTCTTGCTTTGTCTTTAGTTTGGGTAGAGCTGAGGAGTGAGAAGTTACATCTCTGTTGAATGCTTAAATATATTTAAACTGCTTGGCTTAAGTACTTTTAATATGCTAAGACCACTTATTTTGTTATCTTATTAGTCTTAGTTACATTATTTTTTTATTGTTTCAAGATTGTTTGTCTTGCTGATTTCTTAATAAAGGATTGAACATATTC
This sequence comes from Mobula hypostoma, assembly GCF_963921235.1. Classification (NCBI taxonomy): domain Eukaryota; kingdom Metazoa; phylum Chordata; class Chondrichthyes; order Myliobatiformes; family Myliobatidae; genus Mobula; species Mobula hypostoma. The sequence continues at coordinate 198,807,282 of NC_086098.1, forward strand.
TTCAACTTTGGAACTTCATTATTGGATGGAAAGCACACTATAAGGTATCACCCCCCCACCCAACCCACCGCCCCACCACCCAACCACCCAACCACCCCACCACCCCAGTCTCTCAGCAGTTTTGGTTTGTTTTCAAGTAACAACTACAATAATAATGATTTTCATTTGAATACCTGCAAATTCTGTCCAGGCACTGGAGCAGGGATCCACTTGCAGAGCCAGTGCTGTGCACACAGTGATATTAATTGAGTAACAAATCCCAGGTGCAAACAAAGTCAGTGTCAAAGTTCAGGCAGACATCAAAACATTCAAAGAAATCCAAATCCAGAATCGGGAAACAGGTAGATTCAATATTCAGACAGAGTATGGATACAAATGCCAGAAAGGCTCAGGAAAATTCATTAGCACAATCTGGCAACAAACAGGTGAAAACACAGGACTGAAATACACTGAGCAGTAAACAGAGAGGCAGATGATAGGTGGAGCGCAATGAGACACAGGTGGCAGCAATACAGGTAATAATGAGAAGCAGGTGAAAGACGGAGTACTCGACTGGCATTTGTTAGAGGTAAAAAGGAAAGAAAGATATAAAACAGATTTGGTAAATGCATTTAACTGTCACGTGATGGAAAAGTATAGTGATTATACTCACATTTATACGGATGGTGCGAAGGAACCTGAAACAGGAGTGACAGGGTTTGGGGTAGTAATACCAGCAAAAGAAATTGGAATCAGCAGAAGAACATCTAATAAGTTAGGGGTGTTTACAGTGGAGATGCTGGTAGTGTTGGTTGCGTTGCAATGGGTGCAGAAAGCCAGACAAGCCAAAGCATTGATATGTTCAGATTCATCCTCAATTCTAGCAAGTTTAAGGTCTTTTCACACAGTCGGCAAGATGTACTTTATGAAGTCCTTCAGTTAGTTACAAGAATTGCAAATCAGAGAGGTCAGGTAAAATTTCTATGGGTTCCAGCACATGTAGGGGTGAAGGGGAATGAGAGGGTGGATGAGTTGGCAAAGAGAGTGTTAAAGAAAGAAAATGTGGAAATGCACATTTGTATCAGTAAAGCAGAGGTTAAGTGTGTAATCTGGGAAAAAGTCAACCGAATGTGGCAAGAAAGATGAGACAGGGAGGGGAAAGGGAGGCATTTGTATCAAATACAAAAGAGTGTTGCAGTTACTAGGATAGGTAATGGAAACAGAAGAGAGGAAATTGTGTGGACTGGGTTAAGGCTGGGGCATTGTGCATTAAACAAAACATTGAAAATGATAGGGAAACACCAGACAGGATTGTGTGAGGAATGTCAGGAAGAGGAGTCGGTAGAACATGTAGTTCTGAGTTGCAGGAAGTATGGGATACAGAGAGAGATGATGAGAAATAAATTAAGGGAGTTGGGAATGCAGGAATTCACATTAAAAGGGTTGCTGGGCATGGGCGAGCGAGCACAAGTCCGGGTATTTTTAGCGTTTTTAAGGGGTACAGGGTTTTTTTTTATAGAATATGACGAATAAACAGGAATAGGATACTAGGATGGTCAAAGATGGGAGGGTGAAGTGTAGGTTTGTATATATATATATATATATATATGTGTGTGTGTGTGTGTGTTTGCGCGCGCGCGCCATTGGGTGAAGGGATTTAGAATGTATGTCTAGTGCACATTCTGGAGCAGAGGGTGGCGGTAATGCACCATTAAGCTGGATGCCAACCGCCGTAAAACAAGATACAGAGAGAGAGACACGGAGTACTCAGTAATACAGGGGCCGGAGTAGAGCAGGAGCGGGGACAGGAGCACATGGCAATACAAAACCATAGACTGACAGCGAGGGGGAAACACACAAAAAGACAGAGATCAACTGGAGGTACTGATAGTGCCCCATGAATAATGTACATCAACACTTGCGATAAAAAATGTTTTCATTCTTGTGTGGTAGATTCTGTTAGAATCAAACCAAAATCTGAATGAAACAGTGTGTTGTCCAGCTTCCACTACCTTGCAATCTGACAAGGATCATTACTGGTGTGGTGATGGTGACCTCTGTTGCCTGCAGCACAGGAATCAAGTCACTGCACTCTACAACAAGTAACTTTTTGTTAAACTATGAAAGGAATAGAGAATGCTGGAAGTACTCAGCAATTAGGCACATCTGCAGAGAGAGAATAAAACAGTTATTGCTTCAGTTCGATAATCAGCTGTGTAGCCAAGTGTTGAGCAGTGGGCAATTAAAAATTATGCTGATTATTATTATGCAATGTGAAGGACAAAAATGGGACTGTTACTACAATGGTACAAGGCTTTGATAAAATCACGCATAAAATGTGGCATTCAGTTGTTGTCTCTTTATTTACTGAATGATTCACTTAGAAGCAATGCAACAAAACTTCACAAGATTCCTTGAAGAAGGCATTGTCTAATGAGAAAAGACAGAGCAGATTAAGTTCATATCCTCCAAACGTTAGTGGCATGAAAGGGAATGGTGATCTCATTAATGGACTTAAGATTCAGAATCAGAGTCAGATTTCTTATTACCGACTAATATGGCATGAAATTTGTTGTTTTGCAGCAAAAGTAAAGCGCAAATATGCAAAATTACTATAAATTACAAAAAACTAATAAGTATTGAAAAAAGGAACAGTGAGAGAGGATTTAGAACTGAGGAGAACAGTCTCAGGACTATCATGTGGAAGCCACTTACTCAGAGTATTATGAATCTTTGGAATTCTTTATCCAAATATGATAGATTTAGATTAGATTAGATTAGATTCAACTTTATTGTCATTGTGCCGAGTACAGATACAAAGCCAATGAAATGCGTTTAGCATCTGACCAGAAATACAAAGAACACTGTTATTTACAGAATAAAAAAAAGTGCTACAGCACACAAATATAAAAGTACTGAGACAGTACAATACGTTGCAATACTGCTTAGCACTGTGATGTGAGGTTCAACAGTGTCACAGCCTCAGGGAAGAAGCTCTTCCTGTGCCTGCTGGTATGGGAGCGGAGGCTCCTGTAGAGCCTACCGGATGGGAGGAGAGTAAAAAGTCCATGGTTAGGGTGAGATGCATCCCTGATAATGCTTTTCACCCTGCACAGGCAGCATTTATGGTCGATGTTCTCAATGGTGGGCAAATGGGTGCTGATAATCCGCTGGGCAGTTTTCACCACACGCTGGAGTGCTTTGCGGTCTGATACGGGACAATTGCCATACTACACTGAGATGCAGTTGGTGAGTATGCTCTCAATGGTACAGTGGTAAAAGTCCGTCAGCATCCTGGGACAGAGGTGAGCTTTCTTCACGCTCCACAGGAAATAAAGGCACTGTTGCGCCCTTTTGATCAGGATGGTGGAGTTCAGGGACCAGGTGACATCCTCGGAAATGTGGACACCAAGGAATTTGAAGCTTGATACACGCTCCACTACAGTTCCATTGATGTAGATGGCGACGTGAGTGTGACTCCTGGCATGCCTGAATTCCACAATGATCTCCTTGGTCATCTGGGTGTTAAGGGCCAGGTTGTTGTCGGTACACCACGCGGCCAGGTGCTGGACCTCATCCCTGTAGGTCGCCTCGTCTCGTCATCCCCTCTGATCAGACCAACTACCGTGGTGTTATCTGTGAACTTGATTATGGAGTTAGAACCATGTACAGGAATGCAGTCACAGGTGAAAAGGGAGTACAGAAGAGGGCTCAGCACACAGCCTTGAGGCATGCCGGTGTTCAGGGTGAGAGTGGAGGAGGAGAGGTTGTCTAACTTAACTGATTGGGGTCAGTTAGTCAGAAAATCCAAGGTCCAATTGCAGAGGGATACGCTGATACCAAGTTGGCGAAGTTTGGTGATCAGCTTGGAAGGGATCACAGTATTGAATGCCAAACTAACATCAATGAACAGCATTCTGACGTAAGAGTTGGGGCTGTCCAGGTGGGTCAGGGCAGAGTGAAGTGCCGTGGAGATGGCGTTCTCTGTTGACCTGTTGGTGCGATAGGCAAATTGATGGGGATCCAGGGTAATGGGCAGACAGGATCTCAGATGTGATAGAACCAGTCTCTCAAAGCACTTTTCAATGATGGGGGTGAGTGCAACTGGACAGAAGTCACTCAGGCCTGTGGCAGTGAAATGCTTCGGCACTGGCACGATGGTGGTGATCTTGAAGCTTATGGGGACAACAGCCTGGGCCAGGGACAGATTAAAAATGTCCGTGAAGACCCCGGCCAACTGCCCTGCACAGACTCTGAGCACACAGCCAGGTATTCCATCCGGACCAGCTGCCTTCCGTACATTCGCCCTGCTCAGGATGGTGCAAACAACAGAGGTGGAAAGTGAGAGAGGCAGTTCACCAGGTGGGAGATCCGCTTTGAGGGCAACCTCCTTGTTCTCTTGGTCAAAGCGAGCGTGGAAGTAATTGAGCTCATCAGGGAGGGAAGCAGAGCTGGAAAGGGGCACAGTACTAGGAGGTTTGAAGTCTGTAATGACCTGTATGCCATGCCACATGTGCCGGGGGTCTGAGGAGTTGAAATGCTCCTCGATTCTCTGTTTATATATGTGTTTAGCCTGAGAGATTCCCCTCCTCAGGTTGGCCCTGGCTGAGCTGTAAGCCTCCCAGTCTCTAGATCTGAAGGTTGAATCTCTGGCTTTGAACAGGAGACGAACTTCTCTGTTCATCCATGGTTTCTGATTGGGGAAAACTTTTATTTGTTTTTATGATGTCACTCATCTACACACTTGTTGATGTGCTCAAGGACTGAGTTGGTATATAAATCAATGTTAACCTGAGAGTCTGTGCTGGCATGGGCAGCAAACGCACTCCAGTCTATGTGCTGGAATTGGTGCTGAAGAGCAGAGTCAGCACCCTCCAGCCAGATCTTAATACTCTTCATTGTGGGTTTCACACATTCAATGACCGGGCTATACTTGGGAAGCAGAAACAATGAAAGATGGTCGGACTGTCCCAGGTGGGGGAGGGTAGTGGCTTTGTAAGCGTCAGCCACATTTGTGTAGACATGATTTAAGCTGTAGTTCTTGGATCATTAGGAATATTTGAAACTTCTTTCCCTGCCTTAATACTGTTACTTGTTAAGAGCTCCTAAGAGCTGTCATTGTCCCACTCGTTTTCCACACACAATTCATATGTGTGGACAGCTGGTTAGGTTCCATGTATAAAGCCAAAGCTGTTAACAGTAGCTTTGCCTTTAAGATATTGCATAAGGCATAATTTTCTCCAGGTTGAACTTGCTGAACTCTACAAGTTCATTTTTAAACTCTTAAGAACATAAGAATTAAGACTAGGTCATGTGTTTGCTGTGCCATTCAGTGACATCAAGGCTGATTCGATCCCGGCCTTCAATTTGCTTCCTTGATTTTTTTTCTCAGCGTACCTTGTTTCTTCATAGTCCAGAAATATGTCCACCTCAGTCTTGAATGTACTCAATGATTCATGCTTCACAGATCTCTGGGTGTACACCCCTTTGAATAGATATAGATATAGAACAATACAGCACAGTACAGGCCCTTCAGCCCACAATGTTGTGCCGACCCTCAAACCCTGCCTCCCATATAAGACCCCACCTTAAATTCCTCCATATAACTGTCTAGTAGTCTCTTAAACTTCACTAGTGTATCTGCCTCCACCACTGACTCAGGCAGTGCATTCCACGCACCAACCACTCTCTGAGTAAAAAACCTTCCTCTAATATCCCCCTTGAACTTCCCATCCCTTACCTTAAAGCCATGTCCTCTCGTATTGAGCAGTGGTGCCCTGGGGAAGAGGCGCTGGCTATCCACTCTATCAATTCCTCTTATTATCTTGTAGATGTCTATCATGTCTCCTCTCATCCTCCTTCTCTCCAAAGAGTAAAGACCTAGCTCCCTTAATCTCTGATCATAATCAATACTCTCTAAACCAGGCAGCATCCTGGTAAATCTCCTCTGTACCCTTTCCAATGCTTCCACATCCTTGCGATAGTGAGGCGACCAGAACTGGACACAGTACTCTAAGTGTGGCCTAACCAGAGTTTTATAGAGCTGCATCATTACATCGCGACTCTTAAACTCTTTCCCTCAAATTATGAAAGCTAACACCCCATAAGCTTTCTTAACTACCCTATCTACTTGTGAGGCAACTTTCAGGGATCTGTGGACATGTACCCCCAGATCCCTCTGCTCCTCCACACTACCAAGTATCCTGCCATTTACTTTGTACTCTGCCTTGGAGTTTGTCCTTCCAAAGTGTACCACCTCACACTTCTCTGGGTTGAACTCCATCTGCCACTTCTCAGCCCACTTCTGCATCCTATCAATGTCTCTCTGCAATCTTTGACAATCCTCTACACTATCTACAGCACCACCAACCTTTGTGTCGTCTGCAAACTTGCCAACCCATCTTTCTACCCCCACATCCAGGTCGCTAATAAAAATCACAAAAAGTAGAGGTCCCAGAACAGATCCTTGTGGGACACCACTAGTTACAATCCTCCAATCTGAATGTACTCCCTCCACCACCACCCTCTGTCTTCTGCAGGCAAGCCAATTCTGAATCCACCTGGCCAAACTTACCTGGATCCCATGCCTTCTTACTTTCTGAATAAGCGTACCATGTGGAACTTTGTCAAATGCCTTACTAAAATCCATATAGATCACATCCACTACACAACTCTCATCTATATGCCTGGTCACCTCCTCAAAGAACTCTATCAGGCTTGTTAGACATGATCTGCCCTTCACAAAGCCATGCTGACTGTCCCTGTTCAGACCATGATTCTCTAAATGCCCATAGATCCTATCTCTAAGAATCTTTTCCAACAGCTTTCCCACCACAGATGTAAGGCTCACTGGTCTATAATTACTTGGACTATTCCGACTACCTTTTTTGAACAAGGGGAATATATTCGCCTCCCTCCAATCCTCCGGTACCATTCCTGTGGACAACAAAGACTTAAAGATCCTAGCCAGAGGCTCAGCAATCTCTTCCCTCGCCTCGTGGAGCAGCCTGGGGAATATTCCATCAGGCCCCGGGGAGTTATCCGTCTTAATGTATTTTAACAACTCCAACACCTCCTCTCCCTTAATATCAACATGCTCCAGAACATCAACCTCACTCATATTGTCCTCACCATCATCAAGTTCCCTCTCATTGGTGAATACCGAAGAGAAGTATTCATTGAGGACCTCGCTCACTTCCACAGCCTCCAGGCACATCTTCCCACCTTCATCTCTAACCTACCTTCACTCCTGTCATCCTTTTTTTCTTCACATAATTGAAGAATGCCTTGGGGTTTTCCTCTACCCTACTCGCTAAGACCTTCTCATGCCCCCTTCTTGCTCTTATCAGCCCCTTCTTAAGCTCCTTTCTTGCTTCCCTATATTCCTCAATAGACCCATCTGATCCTTGCTTCCTAAACCTCATGTAAGCTGCCTTCTTCCACCTGACTAGATTTTCCATCTCACTTGTCACCCATGGTTCCTTCACCCTACCATTCTTTATCTTCCTCACCGGGACAAATTTATCCCTAATATCCTGCAAGAGATCTCTAAACATCGACCACATGTCCATAGTACATTTCCCTGCAAAAACATCATCCCAATTCACACCTGCAAGTTCTAGCCTTATAGCCTCATAATTTGCCCTTCCCCAATTAAAAATTTTCCTGTCCTCTCTGATTTTATCCTTTTCCATGATAATGCTAAAGGCCAGGGAGCAGTGGTCACCCGCAGAGTGATCTGTGACCTGACCTGGTTCATTACCTAGTACTAGATCTAGTATGGCATTCCCCCTAGTCAGCCTGTCCACATACTGTGACAGGAATCCGTCCTGGACACACTTAACAAACTCTGCCCCATCTAAACCCTTGGAACTAATCAGGTGCCAATCAATATTAGGGAAGTTAAAGTCACCCATGATAACAGCCCTGTTATTTTTGCACCTTTCCAAAATCTGCCTCCCAATCTGCTCCTCTGTATCTCTGCTGCTACCATGGGGCCTATAGAATACCCCCAATACAGTAACTGCTCCCTTCCTGTTCCTGACTTCCACCCATACTGACTCAAAAGAGTATCCTGCTACATTACCCACCCTTTCTGTAGCTGTAATAGTATCCCTGACCTGTAATACCACCCTTCCTCCCTTTTTTCCGCCCTCTTTATCCCTTTAAAAGCACTGAAATCCAGAAATATTGAGAATCCATTCCTGCCCTGGTGCCAGCCAATTCCTCTTTATATCTATCCTAGATGCTAAACTCTTATTTACCCTTCTTATATTATATACTTCTGGGTCAAAATGCTATCTCTCTGAATATTCCTTTGCAAGGCCCTGGGTCTTGTTTTTGAACATGTATTTGTTGATATAAGTTGTCCTTTAAAAACAGAAGTATTGTTTTTGGCTCATTCAGTTTTGGAAATTCATAGCGGCTTACAGCTTCTGCAATAGGATTATTCACATTTTCTGGACTCGGCATGAATACTTGAAAGAATTAACACGATGATGAGAGGTATATATTTTCTACTCATTTTTGGGGGAGGGCAGGGGTGGAGATTTCAAACAGTGAAGCATGGATTTATTGCCAGACTTATTTGTTCTTGAGAACACAGTGGTGAGCCACCTTCTTGAATTCCTGCACTCCTTCTGTGGGAGATACTCCCATGGTGTTAATAGGGAGGGACTTCCAGGACTTAAAGGCAGCATCTAAGAAAGAGCAGTGATACATTTCCGAGTCTGAACAGGATTCTGTAGGTAGTAATGTTTACATATATTCCTACCCTTGCTTAATTAGGAAGTTGCTGACAATTTCCTCTTGAATTTTGTACACGGTTCATCTCCAAATACTATAGATGGTGGTATTGGGGATGAAGAATTAAGGCAGTAGATCATGTATTGAACATGCATGTAGCTTTATCTGGATAGTATGAAGTTTCACGAGTGTTGTTGGCACTGCACTCACCCAGCCAGGCAGAGGTTTTCCAGTCTATTCGTTTCTGCCTCGGAGCTGATGAAAGAGGAGTGACTGATACACTGAGTGGCACTGGGCCTCTGGAACTTCCACTAAGCCTAATGTTGTTCAAATTTCAGATGAACTAATTGATTTAAATTCTATGGCGGCCATGGTGGATTTAAAGTCCAGACTCTGTATTAATAGCTCGGTTCATGCTTGCCCAATAATTTAATCACTGTACCCAAAATCACTTGAACATGACCTACTTGTCCATACAATTGCAAATGAGAGGTTCGCCAAAGCAAAGCATACTTGAAATTAACCTGTATTTATATCCATTATAAACATTTAAAATCATTGAATTAAGACAAAATGCTTTAAATATGGTAGACTTTAATATGAACTTTTCCAGCTGCAGTTTTTGAGAAATCTGTGACTGTTGCTGAGGAAACACAGAGAAAAATTTCATTATCTCTAAACAGCAGAACCAAGTCTGATGCTAATAAAAACTGATAGCATAATAGCTATGATATGATAAGGCTGCTGAGTACTCATATGGGTATTCATTGTGCTTTATGTTAGCTAGGTGCTGAATTGAAAAGAACATTTTTTTAAAATTTAGAAAAACAGATGCAACAGGCCCTCTGGCACAATAAGCTGGTGCCACCAATTACACCCATGTGACCAACTGAGTTACTAACCCATATGTCTTTGGACTGTGGGAAGAAACCAGAGCACCCAGGCGAAACCCACACAGTCACAGGGAGAACGTACAAACTCCTTCTAGACAGTGGTGGAATTGAACTCAGGTCGCTGGCTCTGTAATAGAACATTAGAAAAAACTGTGAACTGACCAAGTGCCACTCAAGACAATTGAATTATCGGGCATGCCCACTGATTTTGTCAATGGATAAATAAGAATGAGTGCTCCAGGGTCAACAGAAAATGGGTACTTCACAAATCAATATCAAACGAAAGGGGGATCAATCAAATTTGCCCTGTCCTTCAATGTCATAAGGTCAAAGGGAATCTGGAAAGCTATATAGATCTGTCGGTTGTATTGTTAAGCACAGCGTTGTGTTGTTAAGCAGAGTATGTCTTCCAGTGTCATTTAGAATTCATACAACAGAAGTTACAAGTTAACAGTCCCAGCACAAAGCTTGGCATGACAAGGCTGTGTACCCGAAATGCAGGCACAGACAGAGCAGAACCCATTGAGTTCCATAATAATTTCACAGCACTACTCAAATTTCAGAGATATATTCCCATTGCATAAACTTCTAAACTCCAGTTCATAAAATCTACCCTTACATGTATTGTAGACTACAGTAATGAATTTACAACATACATATTGACACACTCTATAATTTTACAACACAATCCATTTTTATAATATTTAACTAATCATTGTCAACTGTGAGTTATAGGTATTCTGGATTTTTAAAAAAAACTCAATGTTACATTATTTTCTCTTCTCCTGCAAAATCATAGGAAAGCATAATTTTGAGGTGTAACCTTATTAAAATTCAGGAAGAAAGAATCAGCCTCCAATTATAATACAACAATAACAAAGATCTTTAACAATCTACCCAACTATAATAATGAACCATTCTAACATTTTAACAGTTTATGTTGTGTACATTAACTGCTAAAAATGTTAGAAGGTTTGTCAATAATCTTTAACATGCAATGCAATAAATAACATAATAAGGAAAAAATAAATTGTAAACAGGACTCCCTGCATTTCCAGGCTTGTATTTACTGGTCATTAGAGAGCAAAAGATATGAAGTTTTACAAATCCCTGATGATTAACAATAGGCTTTTCATATCACGCTTTGACTTGGCATGATATTTACTAACAGTGATCTGTCAAATAAAAACAATAAAAACATAACGGCGATTCTCATCAATTTAGCTTTCAATGTATTATTAAAGATTATTTAATGTAGTATCAATCAATCCATTCCAGATTTTATGTATGAGATATCGATAAGATAAAAGGCCCAGCATGCACAATGTAGGAGGTGTATAATGGTTGTCTTATGCTAGGTAGTAAACTTACTTGTTTTTACCACAAATAGAGCAATTCTTATTTCTTTCTCTAAAATAATATTGACTTTTTTCCTGTCCACTAACCATATATATGCAGTTTAATAATCTAGTATCTGTTGTGAAAGCATAAAGTTTTTAAAATTTACTTAATTTAGTGAATGCCGGACATCCTGAAAAATTGCAGTGTTCATAACAAAGCCCGGCTCATCCATCTGCAAGCAGCTTAACAAAACGTGCTTGCTTTTTGGGATTGGAAATACTTTCCTAGTTTTGATGATGATGTAGGAAATGTTCAAAAAAGAAGATAAAACACATATACTTTTAAGCAGTGGAAGCTTCTCAGCTCAAAGTTCCTTTCTTCTTTAGTTTTTATCTAGATCACTTTTTTATGCCCATTTTGAATTTTCTTCAAGCAAGCCTTCAGATTTTTAAGTAATAAGTTCAGCCTATATGCTAGTATTTTTGATGCAAAGGAAATTCATTTTAGGCCTCACTTGAGGACATCACAATCAAATATAGAACCTATCTACTTTTGCCACAATTTATCATGGTGGACATTTTTTTTCATTTCAGTTTTGTGCTGCATTGTTGCTCTAAACCTTTCAATCACTTTATTCCACGTGAAAATAAACCCATCAGGAGACATTATTGTGCAGTTCTGCCTCGTGCCAATTTCCTGTTCCCTGTCAGTGGCCACCAAGGGAAAGCTTTAAAATTTCAACAGAAAATCGGCTGCTGATTTTAGTGCTGGGTATTTTATGTCTTGGAAAAATTAAATATTGTACCACAATTTGAAAATGGTGAATATTATTACAGGATATTCCACAACAGGACACATTTATCCAACCAATCGATTCAAATTATAACATGCAGATTACTTTTCCATGCCCATGGGCAAAATCCTGCACAAAATAGTGCAGTTTAAGTAGCTAGGCACAAAACGAAGGAGCATTCGGGATGATATTGTGAATTTGATGGTCAGGATGATATTGAGAATTTGATGGTCGTGTATTGGAGCACAAGTGGAAGCAGCACTACATCTCACAAAGTATTCGTCCACTAGCTCCATCAGGCATTTCCTGGTCCATCTGTGGAAGAGATATTGGCTTCACTAGGCACCTCAGAATCAGAGTGGAAGCAAATAATCTTTGATTCCCAAGAGGCATCCCAAAATAAAAGGATCAAGGCCCCATCCTTAACAAAGACATTATTTAGGAGGAGCAGCAGGGTAAAGAAGTGGTGTGGAACATGATACCTGCAAAAGACATTCATATTTATCTTGTATGTGATATCACTTTTTCCCATTTCATGAACAGTTCTGTTTATAGATATTGCCCTTCCTTCATCAATATGTCAACGTCTACAGACGCTTCTCTGTGCTTGTAACTTGCATAGCTCCCACTTATGTTACACATCCTACCACACCGTGAGCCAGCTTCAAACTTAGTAAAAATTATTCATGTGCAAAACCATCTGTGGGAACTTAAAAAGAGTGTTTTATAGCCCAAGTACTGTAACTAAGAGAGAAAACTTTTCTGAATTTTGTAACCATCGAAACTAGTTTTAAGGGATGTACACTCAGTGACCACTTTATGAGGTATATCTGTGCACCTGTTCATTAATGCAAACATCTAATCAGCCAATCATATGGCTGCAACTCAATGCATGAAAGCATGCAGACATGGTCAAGAGATTCAGTTGTTGTTCCGACCAAACCAGAATGAGGAAGAAATGTGATCTAAGTCACCTTGACTGTGGAATAATTGTTGTTGCCATTCGGGGTGGTTTGAGTATCTCAGAAACTGCTGATCTCCTGGTGTATTCACATGCATCAGACTCTATAGTTTGCAGAGAATTCAGTGGGTGATAGTTCAATGGATGAAATTACCTTCTTAATGGAGAGGTCAGAGGAGAATGGTGGTATACGTATTGTGGTGGCATCCATTAGTCTTGCGAGACCATGGATCTGCGCCTGGAAAATCTTGCTTTAGTCTGTGTGGTAGAGCAGTATCTGTTGTGGCTACAGAGGCCCACATGGGAGTGACAGTCTCGGTTGCGCGACTGCACTTGAAGGCGCTGTCCTCCAGTGTTGTCTTGGTGTTGTTTTTTTCGGTGAGTGTGCCTTTCTTCAGCAGCAAGCCTCAGGTTCTCGTCTCCTCTTTTTAGAACTCTGCGTAGTTCCAGCCTCCTGCAAGAGCGATCGCTTGCAATATCCTTCCACCTCCCGACGTTCGTGTTCAGTAACTTTATGTCTCTCTTGCAGACATCTTTGAAATGAAGATGGGTCCGCCGTTGTGCTCTCTTGCCAGAGGCCAGTTCCCCGTACAGCAGGTCTTTCGGGATCCTCCTATCTGACATGCAGTGTACGTGGCCCAGCCAGCGGAGACGGCGCTGCTGGAGCAGGGTGAAGAGGCTGGGTATCTGGGCGCGGGCCAGGATCTCAGTGTTGGTGACTTGGTCAGTCCACGTATTGTCCAGGATGCGTCTCAGGCTGCAAAGGTGGAAGGCGTTGAGATACCACTGTTGTCTGAAGTAGAGGCTCCAGGTCTCGCTCCCGTAAAGCAGTGTGCTGAGGACGCAGGCCCTGTAGACTGCAACCTAGGTGTGCGTCGTCAGCTTTCTGTACTCCCAGACTCTCTTTTTCAGACTGGTGAATGTTGAGGCTGCTCGTCTGATCCGTCTGTTGATCTCGGAGTCTAGGGAGAGACTGTCCTTGATGGTGGGGCCAAGGTATGTAAACTCGTGAACTACCTCCAGCTCGTAGTTGTTGATGGTAATGGCAGGGGGGTGCTCAATGCCTTGGCCTAACCCATTGATCTTCTTCAGGCTGATGGTCAAGCTGAAGTCCTGGCAGGCTCTTGAGAAGCTGTCCATGAGGCATTGCAGTTGCTCTTCAGAGTGTGTTGCCAGTGCCGCATCGTCTGCAACAACATGTCCCTGATGAGTACTTCTCAAACCCTGGTTTTTCACACTCAGCCAGAACAGAGTGAACAGCCTCCCGTCTGATCTGGTGTGGAGGTGGACACCATCAGTTGATGTTCCAAAGGCGTGCTTCAGCATGACTGCGAAGAAGGTGCTGAACAGGTTGGGGGCAAGCATACAGCCCTGCTTCACACTCCTGCGGATGTTGAAGGCCTCTGAAGAAGAGCCGTCAAACTGTATACGTATATATGCTTGTATAACAATAAACCTGAACTTAGATTTGGGCCCCTGATCTAAGAAAGGATGTGCTGGCATTGGGGAGGTTCCAGAGGAGGTTCATGAGAATGATTCTGTTTACGAGGAGTGTTTGATGGGTCTGTACTCAGTGGCGTTCAGAAGATTGAAGGGGGGATCTCATTGAAACCTATTGAATATCAAAGGCCTTGATAGAGTGAATGTAAAGAGAATGTTTCCTATAGGTGAGTCTAAGAGCAGAGGGCCTTAGAATAGAAGGACATCTCTTTAGAGTGGAAATAAGGAAGAATTTCTTTAGTGAGAATGTGGTTGATCTGTGGAATTCATTGCCACAGTCAGCTAGGGGCCAAGTCATTGTGTATATTTAAAATGGAGATTGATAGATTCTTGATTAGTAAGGGCTTCGAAGGTTATGGGGAGAAGGCAAGAGAATGGGGTTAAGAAAGGTAATAAATCAGTCATCATAGAATGGTGGAGCAAACTCGATGGGCTGAATGGCCTAATTTGCTCCTGTGTCCTGTGGTTTATCATCGACAACTGTTTTGATGCTGCTTCCTGCACTTATACAGAACTTGAAAATGTCATCAGCCTGGAGTATAAAATGGCAGATGGGGAGAGAGGATAAAATCAAGGGGTTTGACCCGAAACATTGACAATTCTTTTCCTTCCACAGAGGCTGCTTGACCCACTGAGATCCTCCAGAACACTGTTTGATGAAAAACTCATCACTTTTGATGCCTATGTTCAATCTACTCTTATGTAGATCGTCCCTGGCTCTTTGCCTTCCTTTTTGGATTCCGCTGTCTCCAACTCAGATGAATGGCTAGACGCAATCCTCAGTTAAAAGCCCATAGATTCTCAGAATGATCTTACATGTACTTCCTTGACCCAGTCCCCTCTGAGAAATCCATTTCATTTCATTCCCCAATTGCTTTGTCTCTATCATCATTGTTCTGATGATGAGTCAGACCTTAAAGTTGCCTTTGAAATATCATTCTTCTTCCTGAACTATAATTTCCTTGCGACCACAGTGGACAGATTCCTCAACTGCATCTCATTAATTTTCCTTACCTCTTCTCTCATTCTCTCTCATACTGGACAGAACAAAGAAAGAACTTTCTTGGTCCACACCTTCCATCTAACTCAGTTGTAATTTTGCATTTAGTGTTTGCAACGTTGACTTCTTTACATTTAACAAGCCCAAAACAGAGTGGGTGATTGTTTTGTGGAGAACCTGCATTCAGTTGACAGGAGTAATTCTGAGCTTCCTGATGCCTGTCACTTCAAATTTCCATTCCACTTCCACTCTGACCTCTCAATCTGAGGCCGTCTGCACTATCTCAACAAGGCTCAGTACAAGTGCTTGAGGAACTCAGCAGGCAAGGCAGCATATAAGGAGAGAAATAAATTGTCTATATTTCAGGCTGAGGCCCTTCATCAGGACTGAAGTGTTTTTCACTGTTGCATTTTGGGAAAGGAAACTCCAAATGTTCTCCAACAAGCTCAAACAAACTGGAATGTCATAGTCAAGCAATCAGTTTTGGGAAATTGATTGAGACATTAATTTTGGCTATGTCACTAAGAAGAACCTACAGTACTTCTTTAAAATCTCTTGTCCACCTCAGGTTAGCTACTCTTGTTGTCCTCTCTGAAAGATCTCTGGTAGTTGGGGGAAAGAGTTCCTTTCCGAGGAACAAATGGAGAATGTGCTGAGGTTTGAAATAAGTAACACTGGGTAATTCATTTTTCTGTTTATATCAGCACTACCTAATTCTGCCACTCATAGAATCACAGTCATAGAGAAGCACAGCACAGAAACAGGCCTTTTGGCAATATTAGTCCATGCCAAAACCACTTAAACTGCAAACTCTCATCGACCTACACCAGGGCCATAGCCCTCCATATCCCGACCGTCCATGTACCTGTCCAAACTTATCCCAAACATTGAAATTGAGCTCACATGCATCGACTCACTCCACACTCTCATGACCCTCTGAGCGGAAAAGTTTCCCCTCATGTTCCCCTTAAAATTCCCACCTTTCAGTCTAAAGGTAAAGTTCCTCCCCAAACACAAAATAATCTGCAGATGCTGGGGTCAAAGCAACACTCACAACACGCTGCAGGAACTCAGCTGCCCGCATCTGTGGAAAAGATCGGTCGACGTTTCCGGCCGGAACCCTTCGTCAGGACTTGCTGAGTTCCTCCAGCGTGTTGTGAGTTTTGCAAAGCTCTTCCCCTGCCTTATTTCTCACATTTGGTGGCAACTTTGCTGTTTCTTTACCGTTTGTCTATTTTATGTGGCCGAGTCCAGCAATGATGGAAAGTGTGCAAGGAAATGGCCAGATTCGAACCCAGGACCTCTTGTTCTGAAGTCCAGGTGCGGATACCACTGCACTACTGGCACAGATATTTTGGTTCAGTTTTTATTTTTCTTCCAGCATAATCTGCTGGGGAAGTAACACAGCTTAGCTATTAGCAACACCGTACACAGTCAAAGAATCATGATGTGTGCTTCTAACTGCTACAGTTAGCCATTTAGTCTCACCCTATTCCTTTTTTTAAAATCCATCCGCTACTCCCATCCCACCCCCCCACTCTGTGCTTTTGAAAAGTAACTTGTTCCTTCATCCTAAACTGGTAACCGCTTTTCTTTCCATTGATGGTGCCTGACCTACTAGATTCTTATAGCATTTTCTGTTTTATTTCTGATTTACGTCATCTGTATTTTTTTCCATTTTGAAGTAAATTTTCTGGGCTATTTTTGCCAGAAGTAGTGTATTTGATGTACTCAGCACAAGCAGCAGCACAAACTGATCTGTATCAATTGATAATGAAAATCAGAAAAACGTTGTTGAAATAATGAATGTAAAGGCTGTTTTGATTACTTGAGCAATGTCACATAGAAGGGTTAGTTCCATGGCCTCAGCTAGGAGTCATGCTTTTAAGAAGGTACATTCAAACATCATCTCCAGCCAAAGTACTATATGAGTGTGGATGGTTAGCCTTGGCCACATTATCTTGGAATTGTCTCCAAGTGGAGATAGAATTGCTTGCTGTATGAACACTGCCCATTTCAAGTAGTAATGGCGGCAGCCTGGGGTCACAGTGAATAGCATTTTCTTCAATGCTATTCATTATTTGCTATGTTAGTATAGTACTCTTGAAGTTGCAACTTATTTGAGGAATACAAGCCATATAGATTTAGGTAGTATGCATATTACATTCTTAACAGCAGCATTAAGATTCAGGACTTTCATATCTGCATTAACAGTAGTCACTTAAAACCAATAATTTAGGACTCTTTTGGGAACTTTTGCTTCCTATCAAGAGTGACCTAAGCATAAGATATAGTCAAAGACAACTGCTGATGTGACAGGTATTTCAAAACCTGATTCTTAGTGGAAATTATTAAATAACCATTTTAAAACTGTGCCTCAAACTAATATTTACTATTTTTGTTGAAATTTTTTGCAAATTATCTTCTGCCTGTAATGTTATTCATACCAGTGACTTACCTAACAGCTATTTACATCTATATATACAAAGATCATTCTTCCTCCTAAGTCACATGCAATATCAATATTAAATTACTGGTTGGGTTTGGTGAAAAATCACAGAGCTAAGTCTCCATTTGCTTTTTAATCCATCAATAGAAATTAGTTCTTCAGTCGAAAAGTACTGAATTTCCTTTGAATCAATTTAATGATGCTTACTAAAAACCTTTTTTTTCCCACTGAGATGAAGTGTCTAGAATTGGCCATATTCACTTTATGCTCTTTCTTGAATTTGTTCTTGAATTTGTTTTCAGATAACCACTTTGTTACAGCTAACGCTGTGCCAGTTTTTAATTTGGTTTTATCTTGAGGAGCCAGGCACTGGCATAGTAAAATGATAATTTTATTTAAAATACTCCAGAACTTTCATGAGGCATTCTTCTCACTGGTCAAAATTTTATGTTACAAACAGTTAAATCAGCAGTGGCAATATTGAAACAACCTAAGATAATTTTGTAGATTAATAGGAGCCCTGGAGAAGCTCCATAGGCCCGAATTATACATTTCCGAAGCAGTTTCCTTTTACTGTCATGCCAAAGAAGTGGATTCCCTACCTAATGTTACGAAAAACTATTAACGGGATAGATGTCAAATGTAACAGAGAAAATAGTGAATTGTAGCACCGTTCAATCACCACTAACAGTTGACTGGATATTTGTATTTAATTTACAAAACTATAAAAGAAAATTTCAGTGTTGCTTTTCTTTGCCTTAAAACAAGATAAGTAGATTATCATTAAGTTTTGCAAATCAGCTTGGGCTGGATTTCCCCTGTTCCAGAATGATCACATTAGTTCACCACATGATTCTCCACAGTTTCAAATTTACTCCTCATATTATCCCGTGGTATTGAAGATCCACACTTTCACAGCAAGGAAGCGTCAGCTACGAGCCATTGTCAAATGAGGCTGAAAGGAAAGAAAGACAGAATGAACAACACCGACAAAAGGACAGCAAAAACATCTATTTAGTTTTTGTAGTTTTTGATTGATGGTGTATATTTGCTGAACAGGAAATCAGCTGCATATTGCGATACATCCACTGGGTTAAATAATTGATTACATACTTATCACTCTTCTATCATCTTACTTTCAGTCATCCTGATTTTTTCCACACTGAATGATACATTGTAGGGCATATTTACAAAGCTGTTTGGCACGACCCCAACAGATGTCCAAAAAGCAAAAATCCGGAGTTGCTGAATATCTGAAGTAAAGACAAAAACGCTGGAAAGCTCAGTTTGTCAGGCAGTGTCAGTGGTGAGAGAAGCAAAGTTAAAGTTTCAGGTTGATGACCTTTCTTCAGGTCTCCTTTGGGTCTGATCCCTGGAGGGCATATTTGTAGATGATGTGACAATGCGCAGCATGTCAAGCCTACATCAATCATCATCAGCCATAACTGACATTTTCTAAGACCCAGTTCAGAGTAGAAATTCAAAGTAGAATTTTTAATTCATTCTTATTTGATGCCAAGCATGCCACCATAAGTGAAATCTCCTATCTCAGTACAGATCAGGAACCAAACTTCACGAATCAATGCTTTCACCCAGAATTATCAGGCATAGCATGTACAGATCTAAGTGATTTCTTGAGCTTTTACAATCCATAATTGCAAACTTATAGTATAGAAATAGGTTTATACTGCATACTTATAAAGCAGTACCATGTTTTTGATTCATTTAAATTTTAAGGGAGGGTTAAATTTTATACCATTTAAATATAAAATAAATATCACAACTATCAGTGAAGTACTATATACCTTGTCTTTAATACCCCACTGTCATTCTCCTCTTTTGAAATGGGAAGGTACACCCTTCAATAGACCGAGCCTGCAGATTCTCCACTAGAATTGACAAAATTATTGAGCTCCATCTCAAGAAGCCACAGCTTGCATGCATTCCAGATTCAGATATTGTAAATGTCCCAAAGTTAATCATGGCTATGCAGGGAAATAACAGCAGTTATAGAATGACAAATCCAGTTACAGGACAAATTATAAACAGTAACATTACACCAACTACTTTCTTCTCATTCCATTTTTGACCTTAACAGTTTATGAAAAATACAAAGGTTCAACCATAAAAAACAGTGAATGAAAGTAATCACATGCAGCTGTTCGCTTGCAGCTGTGTAAAAGCTGCTCACTGAGTACCCCGAGACAAATTGTTCCAGATTCTGAAAATGTTGGCTCAGGGTCCATGGAGGACAAGTGATAAGTAATTTAAACCGCTGACAAACAAAGTCATGTGGAGCTGGAAGTGCACTTCATGATGGTTGGACATGCAGACTGGTGTCGAGATGTTTTTTCTACACAATACACAGTCCTGCAATGAATAGTCAGTGATGGTGACAAAATAGAAGTGTGTGCCTCTAAAGTATTGTCTGGAGGCCTGCATATGACTGATCCTGGCAATTCTGGACAATGTTTCTCACCCTCCGCATGCCATCTTGGTTGAACAGAGGAGCACTTTTAGTAATAGAGTAAGACAACTGTGCTGCTCCAAAGAGCGCTATAAGAGGTCATTCTTGTTCTTGGCCATTAAGCTCTATAATGAGTCAACCTATAGCCAGGGGAGTGATGACCCCTCCTGTTAAGACTGTTTGTGGTAACTTATTTTTTTATTCTTTCTACTTCTCTTCTAATATTTATAACTGTGCACTTGTAATGCTTCTGTGACACTGTAATTTCCTTTGGGACCAATAAAGTATCAATAACTATTGTCCAAATATTGTTTATGTTAGACAGAGGCAGATGACTGTGATGCCATTGACAACATTTTCACTGCTAAATGTTTCATCATTGGCAATGTTTTTGCTCCTATCATGTTCTTTCGATTTGTTTCTCTTGGTTGCAGCACCTGCTGACATTTCTGTTGTCCTAAAGACAGATGCAGACACAGAGGACAATCTTTTTCATCCGTCACTCAGAACTGCCTAATGTTTCAATACAACATTTGAACAGATTGAGAAATAACACTTGGACCTGTAGATTGATGCTCAGTTATTTCTCTGAAGCTTTATCAAAATATTACAACGGCAGCAACACTTCTAAGATAAAATCCATTGCTGTCCATTGTATTCACTGGTCTGTCTGACATATGAGCAATGTATAAATATTAATCCACCATGATTTGTATAGTTTATCCAGGATCAATAATAACAACTCCAGCTTGCCTATCCTTCATCTGGCAAAGGGCAATGACAGAGGAGAGGCAAAGTCAACAACTAAGTGCATAAATTAGAAAAACAAACAGTTGCAGAGATAAAAAAAAGAAGGTATGGATATTTAGAAAAGATGAGACTCATACTGGAACAAACTGGTAGAGAGGGATTGAAAGAAAAAACAAAAAGAGATTGACGTACATATGGATAGAAATACAGAATTAATGAGATGAAGAACTTGATTTTGAGGTTAAATTTACTCATTTGTATTAAAGGCAGATGCTTCTGTAGTATGGCATACTAATATCTGCTTGCAGAGGCAAATCTCCAGCTCTTCGACACTTCCTCATACCTCTCTCAACATCACAACCCCATCACAGAGCAGGCCACTGGCCTCATTGCCTTTGGATATCTTTTCTTCATGACATTTACCCTCAGACATACAAATCGTTTCTACTCTTTTCTAAGTTCAACAAGCATGATTACCTAGGTAGACCCATCATTTCCACATTTTGTTGGTCCACAGAACTGCCTTTTTCAAACTTTATCTCTACTCTTTCTCCCCTCATTCAGACATTTCTCATCTACATCAACGACAATCCTGATACCTTCTGCAATTTTTATTTTCCTGGTCCCAACAGGCTCATTTTTTTTTTGGTGCTGTATAACATTCCTTTACACCTCTATTCTATACCAGGATGCTCTGAGAACCTTTTATTTCTGCCTTGAAGTAAGGCCTAACCTCCACTGCCATCCTTACTTGCTTGGTTGAACTCATTCACATAGTGAACAAATTCCCCTTTCATTAACCCATTCCCTGAAATGGAGATAAACAAGTTCAGAAAGGAGGACACAGGTCCTTTGTGACTATCTCCACTTAAGTAATGGTATCCGCTAGAACCTCATAGACTCCCACAGCTACCTTTGCTACACTTCCTCTCACCTCACTTTCTGCAGCTCTGCTTTCACCCTAAGAGTTTGGTTCCACTTTCAGTCTCATCACCATCCATATTCAGTAGATCATGTCGCTAAAGATAATTTTGACCTTTCCCTTTCCTACCCCCTCTTTTAGCATTCCAAAGTCATCACTCTCTTTTAGATTCTCTGGTCCACCTTCCCATTTCCATTAGTTCACAACTCTTCTTATCAGATCATCAGGAGATGCAACAATTGCTCATATAGCTTCAATAACTTTAAATTCTTCAGCTTTATCATATCAGAGTATCTATTCTGGGACCAGCACATAAGTGCCATTACAAAAATAGTATGACTTTCTTATAAGTTTCTTAAAAGTTAGTGCAGGTTCAGCATGTCATTTAAAACTTTGACAATCCGCTATAGATGCGCAGTGGAGATTATCCAGAGTGATGGCATCATGGCCTGGTATATAAATACCAATGCCCAAGGAAAAGCCCACCAAAAGTGGTGGATACAGCCCAGTCCATCACACAAAAAGCCCTCCCCACCATAGAGCACATCCACAAGGAATGCTGCCACAAGAAAGCAGCATCCATGATCATGCACCCTCTCCATCCAGGCCATGCTCTCTTCTCACTGCTGCTGTGGGAAAGAGGTATAGGAGCCTTAGGTCCCACACCAGCAGTTTCAGGAACAATTATTACTCTTCAACCATCAGGTTCCTGAACCAGCATGGATAACTTCACTCACCTCAACAGTGAAAGATTCTGCAGCCATTGCAACATAGAAGACTTTCAGCGCAATACAGCCCCTTTGGCCCACAAAGCTGTGCCAAACATGTCCTTACCTTAGAAATTACCTTGGGTAACCCATAGCCCTCTATCTTTCTGAGCTCCATGTACCTGTCCAGGAGTTTCTTAAAAGACCCCATCGTTTCCTCCTCCATTACCGTCACTGGCAGCCCATTCCACGCACTCACCACTCTCTGCGTAAAAAACTTACCCCTGATATCTCCTCTGTGCCTACTTCCAAGTACCTTAAAACTGTGCCCTCATGTGCTAGCCATTTCAGCCCTGGGAAAAAGCCTCTGACTATCCACATGATCAATGCCTCTCATCATCTTATACACCTCTATCAAGTCACTTCTCATCCTCCGTCTCTCCAAGGAGAAAAGGCCGAGTTCACTCAACCTGTTCTCATAAGGCATGCTCCCCAATCCAGGTAACATCCTTGTAAAGCTCCTCTGCACCCTTTCTATGGTTTCCATATCCTTCCTGTAGTGAGGCGACCAGAACTAAGCACAGTACTCCAAGTGGGGTCTGACCAGGATCCTATATAGCTGCAAAATTACCTCTCAGCTCCTAAACTCAATCCCACGATTGATGAAGGCCAATGTACCATATGCCTTCTTAACCACAGAGTCAACCTGCGCAGCAGCTTTGAGCATCCTATGGACTCAGACCCCAAGATCCCTCTGATCCTC
Organism: Mobula hypostoma; assembly: GCF_963921235.1. Taxonomy (NCBI): domain Eukaryota; kingdom Metazoa; phylum Chordata; class Chondrichthyes; order Myliobatiformes; family Myliobatidae; genus Mobula; species Mobula hypostoma. The sequence continues at coordinate 198,830,552 of NC_086098.1, forward strand.
CACGCTGCCAAGAGTCTTACCATTAATACTACGTTCTGCTATCATATTTGACATACCAAAATGAACCACCTCACACTAATCTGGGTTGAACTCTATCTGCCACTTCTCAGCCCAGTTTTGCATCCTATCAATTTCCCGCTGTAACCTCTGACAGCCCTCCACACTATCCACAACACTCCTAACCTTTGTGTCATCAGCGATTTACTAACCCATCCCTCCACTTCTTCATCCAGGTCATTTATAAAAATCACAAAGAGCGGGGGTCCCAGAACAGGTTGCAGAGTCTCAGTATTATTTACTTATTTATTATTATTATTATTATTCATTCTCAATGTAGCAAATGGTAACATGTGCATACTTTGATAATAAATTTACTTACTTGCTTAATTTATTGTTTTAACTCCAGCTCCCCTGCTCACTCTGAGGCCTTCCTTTTTGTTTTCTTTGCTCCTCCTATTTTATCTAAAAATAAATCTGTCTAAAATGTTTTCCCAGTTCTGATGAAAAGTCTTTGAGATGAAACATTAAGTCTGCTTCTCTCTCTGCTGATTTTCCACAGTAATTTGTTTTCCCTCCCAAGGAGAACCAGGATCAGAGCAATAGACCTTCAGGTCAGGATGCCTGATTTGCATTGCTTCCAGCTCCCCATTTGTTAATTCCACCCTGTCTCACAAAAATTATTGTGCCTTTTGATATTTAAATTCCCAGAGATGAGTAACCTCAAAAACTGACACTTTATGCACAATGTCAACAGAAACTCCCACAGTAGAATAATCGTCATGGTAATTACAAAGCTATCAGTTTGTTAGGCAAACCAATATCATTTGCCCCGTAATTCAAAGCACTCTGCAGGAGTTATTGCTTTGGAGCATTAGTTACAGCAGTAAATTACAAAATAATTTCCAACATTTCTCACCGAAGCATAAATGTGGCATTTTCAGCAGACTTACTGAATCAAAATGTTATGTCATAACTGGAAGAGTAATATTGCTTTACACTCTTTAATATATTCCAGTTGTGGTGACCCCATCGAAGATTCATTTTTTAATTCAGATTTCTGTGGTCATATTGTCTTGTGTAGAATAGCTCATTTAAAACACGTGAGGACAAAGTTTTGCTGTTATCTCACAAGAGAGCTGAAGCTGAGATCTGACTGTAGGCTTGCATACCTTTCACAGGACCTGCTGGATGCTCCCCCTATTCATTTTAACAGTTGAATGAGTCTGATTAATTTAAACCTAATTTATGGTAATATATGCTGTTAATTACACAAAGAGAGATCGTCAGGATGGTGTTCAGTACCATGTGAGGTAACTGGAAAAATTGTAAAGATTAAAGCCAATTAAAAATGTAACAATATAATTATAAGTGAGACTTTACAAGTGATTTTTGTATCAGCTTTCCCTAAAGTCCAAAATGTGGACCAGAAGGAAGACAATTCAGTACTAAGATAGAAAATGGGGCTAAAGCAAGTGATGTACATGCTGCCATTTAATCCTTATACTGTATATAAGGAACTGGGATATGCAGCAAGAATTGGCTGGAGCAAATACTAAGGCAAAATTAAATGTGGGAACATCGGAATGTAGGCTCAGATCTCCCATTCCATCATAGAAAGGAACCTAGTCATCAGAAGGCTCTGGTGACAGATGCAGCGCAGGAGTTGGGCATGGGCACATTTGCCATGTGCAGCAACACTGATGACAAACGTGGCCCGTACCCTTCACCTGTGTTGCATCCATCACCACAGCATTCTTTCAATTCACCTGTAAATTGAAAGAGAGGCAAAAAAAACTAACATGTCCCTCATTCTGATAGCCACTTTGTGTGTGGCTACTTCAAAGCGCATACACAGCATCTCACGCACTCTCTGCTCAAGTTCTGCCTGTTCGACCTAGGTATGGCCTTGTTGCCATGGTACGTTGCATTCAGTCTGTCTCATGTAGAAAAGATTCTGCATAAAAGATGCTCTCAGCCACGAGTCATTCAGGCGGCAGTTCTGGGATCTGTGGAAGGGATCATTGTTGGATGATTCCTTGAGTAGACTGTCGATGTTTTTTGATCAAATGTCTCAGATCGCCACAACTTTCAAACAAGCAACAAGACCTTGCTTGGTTGGTGGTGAGAATTGCTCACTCTGCCAGATTCACCATGCACGGGTAGAGTCTCAATTCTATGGCTGCTGTCCTTAAGGTAGCTGCACTGTGGATGGGGCAGCCATATTTACCTCCATGTGGACCGTGTTTACCAAGAAGATCTGGAAAGGAATGCAATGGCCTTCGTTAAGGTACCTTTCAAGCAGCTGCAAGCATAAGATTCTGCACTTTGAGGTCTGCCCAAGGACACATAGGGAGACAACCATTGCCTGTCATTGAAACATCATCAATTTGGCGAAAGGTGCAACTTGCTCTGCTGACCCCTTTTAAGGTCCGGGTCCTTGAGGTGTTCACAACTGAACTCTGCAGACAGCCACATCCCAAGGGTACACCATTACATGCTGAGAGGCACACGGAAGATTGGAGTGCAAAGGTTTTGTGGGGAAAAGCTGCAGATTAGGCCCCTCCCACCACTAGACAATGAAATGGACCCAGTGTAATAACCTCCTTAGATGAAATGTTCAGGATTGAAATACTAGTGTCACATTAACATATTGTAAGTTGGACATACTTGCCACAGAAAGTGAAGACAAAGCTATGTTCCATATTGTTTCACTATATATTTTAGGAATAAAGTATATTTTTGGTAAAAAAAATAGTGAAGCCCTTCACCTCTCATTGATAGGTGCAAATTGAACACACCATTGGATGAGACAAATATATGGAAAAATACCCAGTTTAATGCCGAACCTATCATCTGGCAGAAATAGCAATCACATTCAACATGAGATGAACTGTTTGAAGTACCTAGAGTGTATTATGGAGAGAGTAGGCATGCTTAAATGACCCTGACAAAGTATAAATACTAATCACCACTATGTACAATTTAGAACCACACATGTACATTAAAAAAAAGTTAACTGTTAGCACTTAGAATTTAACACTGACCTCTTTGAAGCTCCCATTTCTCGTCAGTTCTCATGTTATATTCTATTCCACACAGTAGTGTAGCAGTGAGCGTGACACTTTACAGTGTGTGCTGTAAGATCAGGATTTCATTCCTGCTTCTGTCTGTAAGGATTTTGTGCGTTCTCCTTATGACCGTGCGGGATTCCTCCGGGTGCTCCAGTTTGCTCCCACATTGCAAAGGGTTAGTGATTAGGGTTAGTAAGTTGTGAGCATGCTATGCTGGTGCTGGAAGCGTGATGACATTTGCAGGCTGCCTAGCATAATCTTCAGTAATTTGATTTGACATAAACGATGCATTTCACTGTATGTTTCGATGTGCATGTGACAAATAAAGCTAATCTTTATCATTATTGACCCAAAATTCAAAAGTGTACATATATAAACAAATATGCAACAGTTAGCATAACTTCTGTTCACATATCTTTCACAGATGTCACCCAAACAACACATGTTCCCATGCAACATAAATGGAGGCCATTTGCCCATTGAGTTTATGGGAGCTCACAGAGAAATGATGCTGCAAAATTAATTTTCCTAGGAATCTATTCTGTCCATGTTCCCTTCAATTCTCTCCAGGTTCTACTGCTCATCTATACACGAAAGGCAACCTACAGTGACCAATTAAACCAACATCTTTGGGATGTGGGAAGAAACTGGAGAACCCAATGGGAAACCACTGCATTCACAGGGAAAAAATGTAAATACCACACAAACAGCAAGTCATTGGAGCAGAGCGGCACCAGCTGTACTCACCACCCCACCATCTGGGTGATACACAGAATGGTTCCACACATTAGGGAGTTAGAGCACTAGTTTGTTCTTCTCACTGGGGAAGAACGTCAGTGAGGTAGCATCCTGCAACAGAGAAGTTGCCTAATGCACAAGTTGATCATTCAATATACAATCAACAGATCATTAGCCAACATTGGTAAATAATCATTTCCTTGTATACGTATATCAACTTGTGTATATAATAATGAGTACAAGCTGCGGGTGAGGCACAGGTATAACTGTTGAAGATAATGCTGACCTTGCCAGCTGATATCTATGTAATATTTATACTACAACTAAGCTGCAAGTATCTGTGTTACAGATGGAAAATCTTTGCAGCTGGTCCTTTGCCAATTTTGAGTAAGCTGAGACGATTGTCCTTGATCAATGGCAGGTAGAATTGCCAAGACTGGTAGGTATGGACTGATGCCTCAGAAATAAAATAGATTTAAGCATATCTGAAGCAAATTTGGCCAGTAGGTTGACTACCAAAGCAAACCTAAAACAAAATCGGCCACTAAATTGATTGGTAAAATAGATTTTTCTAAATTTGAGAACAGAGAATCAGAATCAGAATCAGGTTTAGGATCACTGGCATAATGGTAAAAAAAATATACATATATATATTTTAAGTTAAATTAAATAAGTAGTGCAAAAAGAGAAAAAGGAAGTAGTGAGGTAGTGTTCATGGGCTGATGATAGAGGGGAAGAAGCTGTTCCTGAGTGAGTGAGTGCCTTCAGGCTCCTGTGCCTCTTCCCTGGAATGGCAATGAGAAGAGAGCATGTACCAGGAAACCTGCAGATGCTGGAAATTCAAGCAACACAGATAAAGGTTGCTGGAGAATGCAGCAGGCCAGGCAGCATCTCTAGGAAGAGGTACAGTCGACATTTCGGGCCGAGACCCTTCGTCAGGACTAACTGAAGGAAGAGTTAGTAAGAGATTTGAAAGTGGGAGGGGGAGGTGGAGATCCAAAATGATAGGAGAAGACAGGAGGGGGAGGGATGGAGCCAAGAGCTGGACAAAAGGGATATAAGAGGGTCATGGGATAGGAGGCCTAGGGAGAAAGAAAAGGGGGAGGGGAGAAAAAAGCCCAGAGGATGGGCAAGGGGTATAGTGAGAGGGACAGGGAGAAAAAGGAGAGAGAGAAAAAGAATGTGTGTATATAAATAAATAAATAAATAAATAACAGATAGGGTACGAGGGGGAGGTGGGGCATTAGTGGAAGTTTGAGAAGTTTTAATGTTCATGCCATCAGGTTGGCGGCTACCCAGACGGAATATAAGGTGTTGTTCCTCCAACCTGAGTGTGGCTTCATCTTTACAGTAGAGGAGGCCGTGGATAGACATGTCAGAATGGGAATGGGATGTGGAATTAAAATGTGTGGCCACTGGGAGATCCTGCTTTCTCTGACGGACAGAAGAGGGCATGTCCTGAGTGACGAGTGTACTTAATGATGGATGCCGCCTTTGAGGTATTGCTCCTTGAAGATGTCCTGAATACTGGGGAGGCTTGTGCCTATGATGGAGCTGACTAAGTTTGCAACTTTCTGCAGCTTACTTCGATCCTGTGCAGTGCCCCCCCCCAAAAAACAGATGGTGACACAGTCTGTTAGAAAGCTCTCCATTACACATCTTGTAGAAATTTGCCTGTGTCTTTGGTGACATACAAATTCTCCTCAATCTCCTAATGAAGTATAGCCACTGTCATGCCTTCTTCGTAACTGCATCAATAGGTTGTGTCCAGGATAGATCTTTAGAGATATTGACACCCAGGGACTTGAAATTGCTCACCTTTCCACTTTTGATCCCTCTATGAGGACTGGTCTGTATTCCCTTGTCTTACCCTTTCTGAAGTACACAATCAATTCTTTGGTCTTCCTAACATTGAGAACAAGATTGTTACTGCAACACCACTCAACTAGATGATATATCTCGCTCCTGTACACATTCTCATCACCATATGAAATTTTGCCAACAACAGCTGTATTGTCAGCAAGTTTATAGATGACATTTGAGCTGTGCCTAGCCACAGAGTCTACACAGGGTGTAGGGAGAGTAGACTAGTGGACTTAGCACACATCCTGGAGGTGTGCCATTGTCAGCGAAGTGGAGATGTAATTTCTGATCTGCACAGATTGTGGTTTTCTGGTGAGGAAATTGAAGATCCAGTTGCAGAGGGAGGTACAGAGGCCCAGGTTTTGGAGCTTTAGGAATGATCGTGTTAACACTGAACTGTTGTCAATAAACAGCAGCCTGACATAAGTGTTAGTGTTGTCCAGGTAATCCAAGGCCACGTGAAGAGCCAATGAGATTGCATCCGCTGTAGACCTATTGAGTAGCTAATTGTAAATTGTGTATATTATACAATATAAACTACTTTTGCTTTAAATTTGGGGTTTAGATGAGGCTTAAACACTCCAGAAAATAACATGCCATGTCATGCAACAGAGCAGAATTGCAGTTCTCTGGATAACTCACACAAGGTCTGCTCTTCAAATTCAAGACTCTCAGCGCCCTCAACATAGCTGCCTTCATGATGTAAAAATGCTCTTGCATCAGTTCCTGAAGGCATTACCTAACTAAACACCCTTCAGAACCCTAAAACTAAATGCTTTCATTTATTTCAGTCTTACTTACTGGTGATAAAAACAATCAATAAAAAAGCCAAAGGTATCTGATTTTTTTTCAGGTCCAGTCACATATGTGAAGTTTTTATTGATAGTTCACTTTTATATATGGGGTACTTTTATTTATAGTGCAATTTTTATTCTTGCCATATATAAAAAAAGTGTCGACATGTTTAGAAATTAGAAGTGAAATCCAGTTAGCAAGACTGAAAGCCTCTCTTCCAAAAGACTGCGGTAACAAGGTTAGTTTAAATGTTTAAGACAGATTAATAGCTTTTTGTTAGGAAAAGGATCAAGAGGTTTGGAGCAAAGGCACATAAATAGAGTTAATGTGCAGGTTTAACAGAATAATTGACTAGCCAGAAAGGATAGAAATGCCTATCCCTGTTCAGAAAATCTGCTAAATTATTTCTCGGGAAACATATCTTTGATGATGAAATTAATTACCACCATCAATGCACTAGCAAAGACTTGGTTTAATTGAGGAAAATGACATTCAAAAGTGCCATACTTGGCATAATATCATGTTCCTATATGTAGTAGTGATCCCTGAGTGGTCGACGACCTATGAGGCATAGAAAATTGCCATCAGCATTGATCCAACAAACTCCTATTTCACCGGAAGGATCGGCTTTCTGATGTCTCCAAGCCAACATCTCCATATTGAGGCACTAACCACACTCAGACAGCCAAGATTAAGAGAGGCACATAATTTATATACCCAACACCAAGCTCCCAAAACAGGCACTCATTTCCAAGCGCTTTGGCAGGAAGTCATTGTCAAACGGGCAGAGGGAGAAACTCAATGGTATGCTCAAAATCTCCACTGACTCCTGGTCAAAGTTGAGAAGAAATATTTGAGATGGTGTTCAGAACCTTTAGGCCATGCATCTGCAGCACTAGGAAGCCCTAAATAAGTGAGTGTAACAGCAACTACGAAAATGAATAAGTAGTCGACATTTCAGGCTGAGACCCTTCTTCAGTACTGGAAAGGAAGGAGGAAGACACCAGGATAAAAAAAGGTGTGGGGAGGGGAAGGACAACTATTATGCCCCATTAAGATCCTCCTGCCTAATGTATGTGTCTGTCTATGGTTCCCACATTGGCTTCACTAGACACCTCAGGATCCACAAAACTAAAGGGCTGTCTACAAGGAGACTGGGGGCTTTTGACTAAGAGCTTGAAATTTATAAATGACTGTATGTTGGCCAGCTTTCATCAGTAACAGTAATTAGTCTCTATTTGATCTCATGATGCGTCCACTTACAATAATGTGACTAAAGGAAAGACAAGATCACACACATTTTGAAGTAGAATTTGCATTACAAAGTACCTACTATACTCATTATAAAACAACCAGACTTCAAACATACTGTGAAGAACATTCTGGGGATCCTTCATTGCATTATCACTAATAACCTCAAAAAAAGATTAAAGAAGTCGGAACTTATTTAGAATTGTCCAACCCGTCATAGAGCAGAATTAAGTTTCAAATCACTGGGAAATCATAAAACAGGAAAGCAGACTGTTGGGCTGTGGAGCATATTTGACCTTGCTTGTGATTTAGAACATTACAGTACAGTACAGGCCCTTCAGCCCACAATGTCATGCCAACCTTCTAACCTACTCTGATCAATCTAACCCTTCCCTCCTACTTAGCTATCCATTTGTCTATTATCTATCTACCTATCTAGGAGCTTCTTAAACACCCCTAATGTATCTGCCTCTGCCACAACCCTTGGCAAGGCATTCAAACATGGGAGAAAACCAGAGAACATACAAACTCCTAACAGACAGCCACAAGAGTTGAACCCAGCTTACTGGTGCTGTAAAGCATTACACTAATCGCTACATTAACGTGTCACTCCTCTTAGCAATAAATTATTTAACAATCACCTTAGAAAGCACAGTGTGGAACTTTAATGCCTCCTATGTAAGTCACAATAGTATATCTTTCTCTGGGGCCTTCCAGAGAGATCATAAACTGCCTGCCCAATAACTGAAAATCTGATGAGGTTATTTATGTTTATTTGACTACTTTGACACCTGTCAGATTACACTGCACTCATGATGAGAAAAGAGTACTTACATATTAAATTCTAAGAATTACCATTCATAAGTTATTGGAACCAACTAATTGGATATTCTGACAATTGTTAGTTTAAAATAACCGGAATAACACCAGTTCTCTGGCAGCACTGAATTAGTATATATTATGGTGCCACTATTAATATTTTCATATTTAAATTACTTCAGAATTTAGTTCATTTGTAATAAAGGAAAAGGGCATAAAAGCTGTTATGATTGTTCTGGAGGACAATAAGATGATAGCTTATCTCGATTTTATTTAAATGCATAGGCTCCATAATTCCTTATATTTCTGTCCAACCAAGATGTATTATTTCAGATTTAAAATTAGTAATTGAGCTTGAATTCTGCTTTGTGGGAGTTTCATGGTCACTTGTACAAAAGACTCTTCATTTACCACTCCTCTTTCCTGTTTTACGATTATAGTTCCTTAGACTACCAATCTATCCAATAAATTCCATTCAAAATCTTAATTTCCTGGCTGAACTCACCCCTCAGCTCCTTAATATCAAGGAATAAAGTTGGAGAGGTACGTTGATAGGATATGTTTAGAGGGTTATAGGTCAAGTGCAGTCAAATTAGATGAGCTTGAATGGGCATCTTGGTCAGCAAGGACCTGTTTTTATGCTGTATAATGCTATGAATGTAAACTTATTTTTATTATTGGACTATTGGTAAAGTTCTGGAGAAGAATCGGCTCTGTTGCCAGATGACAGCAATATTTCCTTTCTAAAATAACTCAGAAAGGCACACAATAAAATATTAAACTAGAACTTTGGTGTATAGAAAGCTATATCAATTGGTAATATTTTTCAAGGTGGCACCAAGAGCTCCTTCCATTGAGATTGTGTCTCAGACTTGGTTGTTTTTTAAGTTTGTGGGGGTGGTTTTGTGGACAGAGTGGGAAGTTGAAGGTCAGGTTGGGGTTTAGGGACAGTTGATGTGGAGGAGTTAGAGGTCAGATTAGGGTTCAGAGGCAGGGATGTGGAGGAGTTAGAGGTCAGATTAGGGTTCAGAGGCAGGGATGTGGAGGAGTTAGAGGTCAGGCTCCTGCTCCATGATTGAAGTGCAACGACATGGACAGCTGACAAAAGACATCCACAGTTCAGGCAGCTTCTATGGAGGGGAATAAACATTTGATATTTTGGACCAAGACCCTATATCAGAACTGGAAAGGAAGGGGGAAGAAATCAGAATAAGAAGGTGAGGGAGGGGAAGGACTACAAGCTGGCAGGAGATAGGTGAAGCCAGGTAAGAGGGAAAATGGGCAGGTGGGGGAAGTGGGATGAAGTAAGAAGCTGGAAAGTGACATTCGGAAGAGACAAAGAGCTGAAGGAGGAGGAATTTGATACAAAAGGCTATGGAAGGAGGAAGGGCACCAGAACGAGGTGATGGGTAGGTGAGGAGAAAAGAGGGGATAAGAGAAAGTCAGAAAGGGAAATTGAAAAGGGGGAATTAAAAAAGAGGGAAGGGGAAGGGAGGAGAAATTATCAGGGGTTAGAGAAATTCTCCTCCATTTCTTGGACTCCTTCTTGAAAGCACAGGGGTGGCGCACTAGTGTAGTGGTTAGCACAGCATTGTACAGTACCAGCAACCTGGGTTCATTTACTAGCACTGTCTATCAGGAGATTGTACGATCTCCCTGTGACCGCATGGGCTTCCTCCAGGCGCTCCGGTTTCCTCCCACATTCCAAAGATGACTTGGTTGGTAATTGGTCATTGCAAATTGTCTGGGTGGTGCAACTCCAAGGTCTGGAAGGGCCTATTCCACACTCTAGCTCAATAAATAAATGAGTTCCCCTTCCTCTACCATCAATGCTGCATTTCCGCATCTCCTCCACTTCACAGACACTGCATCTTTCTGCCACCATAAGAGGGATAGACCTTATATCCCATGAGATCCGCACCCAGCGCATCATTCTTCATAACTCCTGGCATCCACAACGGGATCCTCCCACTAAGCACCCCTTCCCAAACTCTCCCCCACCACAATCTGCTTTCTGCAGGGATTGCTCTTTCCATGATGCCCTTATCCACTCATCCCTCCCCACTGATCCCCCTCCTGGCACTTACAAGTAGGACAGATGCTACAACTGCCCCTTCACCTCCTCTCTCGTCACCAGGTGAGGCAACACCACCTGTAAGTCTGTTGGGGATATCTACTGTATCCAGTACTCCCGGTGCAACCTCCTCTACATCAGTGAGATCCGGCATAGATTGGGGGACTGACACATCGAACATCCTCTAACCATCTGCCACAACAGGTGGGATTTCCAGGTGGCCATCCATTTTAATTCCACTTCCTATTCCCATTCTAATATATCAATACATGGCCACCTCTACTGCCATGATAAGGCACTGGTATGACCTCACTTGGAGTACTAAGGGCAGTTTTGGGCTCCTTATTTAAGGATTATACAGAAAGTTTGAGGTTAATAACTCATCACTTAATAACTGATCGGGGTGATTGATAGGTTCATGGCCTAAGGTAGAAGGAGATGTGTTATTAACTTCAAACTTTCTGCATAATCACTCAAAGAGTGGGCCTGCATGTGCATGTAACGACAGCTGTATAACTCATCTCATTCTACTTAGGCCATGAACTTATTAATCACCCCTGCTGTGGGCACTTTCTGGAGGTCCAAGATCTGTGTGCTCCGCGACAGCTGGACTAAGTGAGTAAATGGTAAATGTAGGAGGGGACTATGCTGAAAAATAAATATGCTAGGTTTTTTAAAATTGACTCTTTCTACCTTAGGCCACAAACTTATCAATCACCCCTGGTAAAGGTACTTTGAACTTCTGAACTTTGAAATGATTCAAATAGCTTTTTGACACCATATCCACTTCTATAGGAAATTTTTCATGAAGAAATGTCAGATATGGACAACATTAGAGTGATTTATGGGGCACTACGGGAATATATTCACAAAACGGTTACATGCTGAGCTTTAAGTTGGTGGGCAGAGGAATGTTGATACTTCTCCTTCAACTTGCGAAATTCTCATGATGACTAGTTTTGTTCTCTATGGCTATTTATTAAGAAAGAAACTTTGCACCTCAGTAATAAATCCCACACTGGCACTAGGCGAAAAATGTGTAAAATCAAACTCATACACATGCCAAGGAACATGTTCCAAACTAGAAACAGCTACAGATTGAATGTGAAATACATGACCAACATGTTCACAGAAGTGTTGTCTACGTTGGGCTTCTGAGTTAATTTTCATAAACCCGCAAGCTAAAGGTGCCAAACCAAGATCCTAATGTATTTGTTGAGACGATACCCTGAAGAGTTAGCCTATGGTAAGGGAGAGGTATTGAGGGCAAATAGTGAGGGAATGAGCCAAGGCCAGTAGCATTTCTATGAAGCATGGCAAATACTATACCAGTTAAAAGTAAACTTAGAATAATATTCCCTTAACTTTTACTTTACCTTCCACCCCTATTTTAAGCTTTTCTTCTCTGCATAATTTCTAACTGAGGGCTTCTGTCATTCACTGCAACGTGCACTTAACCATTATCCTTCAAGCTTCTGCAGCTTCTCATCCCGTCCATCATCCCCTCTGCTGAATTTTGGCAATCCTTCCTTACTGGACAACTACCCAGCTGTTCTACTTACCTCCTTGCTCCCTTCTCGTCTTCAGAATTTCATTTCTACCCAGCCATATTCAATTATCTGAAACATGAGAAAATCTGCAGATGCTGCGTCCCACTGAAGGGTCTCGGCCCGAAACATCAACTATTTCACTCTTTTCCATCGATGCTGCCTGGCCTGATGAGTTCCTCCAGCATTTTGTGTGTGTTGCCAACATTCAATTAATTATCTCTCCATCTCCTTGGTGTTGTATTTTGGGAATCAACACATAAGAAGCAGTCATAGCCCTACAACCATCGTGCTCCTGAACCGGAGTGGATAACTTCACTCACCTCAGTGTTGAACTAATTCCACACCTGCAGACTCATTTTCAAGGACTCTGTAGCTCATGTTTTCAGTATTATTTATTTACCTTTTTATTATTTGCAGAAATTGTCTTCTTTTGCATATTTGTTGTTTGTTGTCATCGTTTGTGTATAGTTTTTCATAAATTCTATTGTATTTCTTTATTTCCCTGTAAATACCTGTAAGAAAATGAATCTGAAGCAAGTTTTTGGTGACATAAATATTTTGATAATAAATTTGCTTTGAACTTTGACAAAACCTCATGGTATTTTTTTAAACTGGGTCAGCCTATCTGTCAAGGGATTCTATTTTGATGTTAGGCTTGATTTAGGCAAATTATTATGGTTATATAAATTGGGAAATGGTATGATAGATTTTTTGACACAAGTGCCAAGGTTATTCTGTTCATGATATATTTTGTGATGGTAATAGTGGCATATTTCCTTTTTATGCATCTAAGTTTCCAGCAGATTAGTGCAACACAGTTGTAGAGGTGCAGTCACATCCTTCCTCTACCTCACAATTTACATAATTCTAATTCAAGAAGCAAGATTGATTTTGATAGCATGAATCTTAACTGAGTATTATTTAGTTTAATAGTAATGCGAACTGAGGGATGCCAGTGGACTATGGCAGGGTCTAAATGAGATCACTGGGCACAAAGAAAAGGCTGGGAATATCAATAACTGTGGCGCTTCTCTTCCTGACGAACATAACGTATTCTACGCAAGATTCGAAAAGAAGAGGAGCATCCCGTTCCCTCTGGATGAACCGGACCTGGTGGCATTGAGATTCTTCATCACCAAGGAGGACGTTAGAAAGGCCTTCCTGAAGATAAATCCAAGGAAGGCGACGAGCCCAGATGGCATCCCAGGAGGGGTCCTCCGGGCCTGTGCAAGCGAGCTAGCTGGAGTGTTTGCTGACATCTTCAACTGCTCCTTGCTTCAGTCTAAGATCCCCTTGTGTTTTAAGAAGGCAACGATAATCCCAGTGCCGAAGAAGAGCAAGGTGGCATGCCTGAATGACTATCGACCTGTGACTCTGACATCAATTTCTATGAAGTGCTTCGAGAGATTGGTTATGGCACACATCAACCACAGCCTACCAGTCAACCTCGATGCTTTGCAATTCGCCTACCGGAGCAACAGGTCAACGGCAGATACCATTTCTCTGGCCCTACATTCCTCCTTAGAACACCTGGAGAATAAAGACGCATACGTAAGGCTTCTTTTCATTGACTACAGCTCTGCCTTTAATACCATCATTCCAAATAAACTGATTCCTAAGCTCCGGAACCTGGGCCTTAGCACTCAGATCTGCCGCTGGATCTTCAACTTCCTCACAGACAGGACCCAGGCTGTAAAAAATAGGGGACAAGCTCTCCTCTACAATCACTCAGAGCACCGGTGCCCCACAAGGCTGTGTACTCAGTCCCCTGCTGTACTCACTGTACATCCATGATTGTGTAGCAAAGTTTCCATCAAACTCAATATATAAGTTTGCTGATGACACAATTGTAGGCCGTATCTCAGGTAATGATGAGTTTGAGTACAGAGAGGAAATTAAGAACCTGGTGGCATGGTGCGAAGACAATAACCTTTCCCTCAACATCAGCAAGACGAAGGAATTGGTTGTTGACTTCAGAAGGAGTAGCGGACCACACGACCCAATTTACATCGGTGGTGCGCAAGTGGAACAGGTCGAAAGCTTTAAGTTCCTCAGGGTCAATATCACAAATGACCTGACTTGGTCCAACCAAGCAGAGTTCACTGCCAAGAAGGCCCACCAGCGCCTTTACTTCTTGAGAAAACTAAAGAAATTTGGCCTGTCCCCTAAAACCCTCACTAATTTTTATAGATGCACTATAGAAAGCATTCTTCTAGGGTGCATCACAATCTGGTAGGGAAGTTGTCCTGTCTAAGACCGAAAGAAGCTGCAGAAGATCTTGAACACGGCGCAGCACATCACACAAACCAAACTTCCGTCTGTGGACTCACTTTACACCGCACACTGTTGGAGCAGTGCTGCCAGGATAATCAAGGACACGACCCACCCAGCCAACACACTTTTTGTCCCTCTTCCCTCTGGGAGAAGGTTCAGGAGCTTGAAGACTCGTACGGCCAGATTTGGGAACAGCTTCTTTCCAACTGTGATAAGACTGCTGAACAGATCCTGACCCGGATCTGGGCTGTACCCTCCAAATATCCGGACCTGCCTCTCAGTTTTTTTGCACTACCTTACTTTCCATTTTTCTATTTTCTATTTATGATTTATAATTTAAATTTTTACTATTTCTAATATTTTTAATATTTTATATTTGTAATCCAGGGAGTGGGAAGCGCAGAACCAAATATCGCTGTGATGATTGATTGTTCTAGTATCAATTGTTTTGGCGACAATGAAGTATAAAGTATAACTGCTGAGCTACACCTTAGTAAAACCAGCAGAACCTTCATCTTAGCTATGTAACAAAATTTTTTAAAACTCTTTCAGCAAAGTATTCTTTTAACTTAGCAGTAACAATGATTAGTGCCAGCTAAATAGAATGATATATGTGTCATATTAACAGCAAGACATCCATTCTTTTAAGAAGCTATGGAGTATCAGGTTTGCAATTATTAATAAATGGATTTGAAAATCTATTTATAAATATTTCATATTAATATATTTCTGGGATGGAAAAATAAGCCTCCGCTTCACATTAAAAGGCCGGCAAAGCAGGCATAGGCATCTACGTCGGATTTCAGACTGGCAAACCAGCATGGACAAGGGCTGGTGGCATTCCCTAAGGCCAGTGATTTTTTGACAGGTTCCAGAGTTGGAGTTCCATGTAGGTAGGGAGAACAAGGTCTGATTAACTCCTGGGCTCGCAAATCAGTGAGACTAGAGTTCGAGGCCTAGTGTTCGGGGCCCTGTCATTGGCGAATCTTGAGTTCGAGGCCTAGTGTTTGGGTCTTGGGGTCCATGCTGAGGATCAAAGCTTGTGGGTCAAATTGGAAGTCTTGAAGTTGAGACCTGTTGCCCATGTCTGTGTTGGGTAAGTCAACGACCTAATGTTTGTAAGATCAAGTCCAAGTTCGCTGGAGGCTAGAGACCAAAGATGGACTGTCCTAGGGTTGTTGTTGTTGTTTTGTTTTATTCTGTACTCTTCTGTCAAATATTGTGGTCATGCTATGTTGGCACTGGAATGTGTGATGACCCTTGTGGGCTGCCCCCAGCACATCCTTGGGTGTAATACACACAAAATGTAGGAGGAACTCAGCAGGCCAGGTAATATCTATGGTAAAGAGTAAACAGTCGATGTTTTGGATCAAGACCTTTCATCAGGACAACCAACACATCCTTGGGTGTGCTGGTTGTTAGCACAAAAGGCACATTTCAATGTTTCGATGTGCATGTCATAAGTAAATTTGAATCTTGAATCACCGTTTAACTGGAGATAAATCAAAGATAATCCCAAGAAGTTCTTTGGTTATAATAACAGTAAAAAGATGACTAGGGAGAGACAAGGTGTTTTTAAAAACAATCAAGGCTGCATATGTATGGAGCCACAGAAGATGGTCATGATTTTGAAAGTCTATTTCTCCTCAGAGTTTACTAAGGGGAATATCATGGATGGCAAAGTATTGATGTAACAAGTATGAAATCTTGGAACACATGCATATTATGAGAAAAGAGTTATTTGCAGCATTGAAGTGTGTTAAGGTGGGAAATCTACAGGGCTGACCAAGTGCACTCCTGGATCTTATGGGTTGCCAGTGAAGAAACTGTGGAAGCCCTTGCAGAGATAGTTGCTTCATTGTTAGTCACTGGGGAAATTCCAGAAGACTGGAGGGCAGCCATTGTTCAAGAAGTCTAGGAAAAACAGGCCAGGAAGCTACAAGTCAGTGAGCCTGATTTCAGTTGTAGGGAAGATCTCGGAAGGAATTCTGAGAGACAGGCCTTTGATAGTCTAGGCCTGGTCAGGAAGAGTCAGCATAATTTTGTGCACATAAGGTCATATCTGATGAATATTTTGGAGATTTTTGAAGAGGTATCAAAGGTGGTAGATGAAGTTAGGGCAGTGGATGTTGTCTATATGGACTTTAGTAAGGCCTTTGACAAGATCCTGCGCGACAGGCTGACCTGGAAGATTAGTTTGCATGCCATTCAGAGGGAGCTACCGAAGTGGATTCAGAATTGGTTCAATGATAGGAAGTATAGGGTGGTTGTTGTACGTGAATTCTCTGACTGGAGGCTTGTGATGAATGGGGTGCCCCAGGAATTAGGATAGGACCTATACAGTGAATGACAAGGCACTGATGAGCCTTGTGGAACAGAGGGACCTGGGAGTACAAATGCAGAGCTTGCTGAAAATGGCCATGCAAGTAGAAAGAGTAATGAAGAAGGCATTTAGCATGCTGGCCTTCATCAGTCAGGACATTAAATTTAGGAGCAGAGACATTACGTTGCAATTATATAAGTCTTCACTTATATAACTACACTTGGAGTATTCTGTACAGTTTTGGTCACATTGTCAAGCTGGACAGGGCATAAAGATGCTGCCTGGACTATAGGACCTGAGTAACTGGGCGAGGTTGGTCATGCTGGATCTTTATTCCTTGGAGTATAGAAGAATGAGTGGTGAACTCAAAGAAGTTTATAAAGTCATGTGGTGTACAGATAAGGTGGATGGTCATATGCTTTTCTCCAGGGTTCAATAGTCCCAAACTAGAGGACAACATGGAGGAGAAAGATTTAAATGAGCACTGCGAGTTAACTTCTTCACACAGAGGGTAGTGAGTACCTGGAGTGATTTGTCAAAGGAAATGGTTGAAGCAGGTACAATTGCACCATTTGAAAGGCATTTTGAAAGGTACATGGAGGGTCGTGGGCCAAATCTGAGCAAGTAGGACTATCAAGGGGAATGCTATGGTCAGCATGTACCAGTTGGGCTGAAGGGCCTGTTTCCATGTTGTATTACTCTTATGATTCAATGACTCCAGAACTGATTAGTAAGAATTTGTTCTGTCTTTTTTAATGAAGGCAATGAGGAAGAAAATCATATAAATCCATTAATTACTAATGTCATCTGACACATTTTCCACCCAGTTGATTTTTCATATTACTGGATTCAAATAATTACTCACCACTGAATGAGTTCAGCTTACAACTTGGAATCATGAATTACAGTAAAAATAAATTATTTTTTTTTTAAAATTCCTTTTGAAGTGATGCCTACTTTTCTCCGAGAATTCAAGTTCAAAGTAAATGCATTATCAAAGTACATATATGTCACCATATGCAACCCCGAGATTAATTTCCTTGCGGGCATACTCAACAAACCCATAATTGAATAATAACCATAATAGTATCAATGAAAGCCTGCACCAAATTGGGTGATCATTCAACATGCAAAAGACAACAGACTGTGCAAAAACAATAAGAAAGAAACAATAATAATAAAAAAGTAATAAATATCGAGAACATGAGATCAAGTGTCCTTGAAAGTGAGTTCAAAGGTTGTGGGAACATTTCAATGATGGGGCAAGTGAAGCTGAGTGAAGTTATCCCCTTTGGTTTAGGAGCCCAACACACATACAGCCTGGAAACAAACGCACCAGTGAAACATCTGGCATCATTTACACTAAGCTGACCTTAATTCAATTTTGTTCTCTGCACATCCATCCAGTTTTCATTAAACTCATATCTTTAAAATTCATCACATGCATAATTAGCAATAGTATTTAGTTAGACCATAAGATCATAAGACATAGGAGCAGGTTTAGGCCATTCAGCCCATCTAAATCAGTCTGCTCCTCCATTCCGTCATAGCTGATTCTGGATCCCATTCAACCCCATACACCTGCCTTCCCTCCATATCCTTTGATGCCCTGACTGATCAGGAAATGATCAACTACCACCTTAAATATACGAACGGACTTGGACTCCACTGCAGTCTGGCAGAGCATTCCACAGATTTACTGCTCTCTGGCTTAAAAAAAAATTCCTCCCTACTTCTGTTTTAAAGGATTGTCCCTTAATTTTGCGGATGTGCCCTCTAGTTCTGGATACCCCCACCATAGGAAACATCGTCCCCTCCTCCACCCCGCCTAGTCCTTTGAACATACGGCAGATTCAATGAGATCTTCTAAATTCCTGTGAATACAGACTCAACGCTGCCAAACACTCCTCGTGTGTTAACCCCTTCATTCTCGGAATCATTCTCATGAACCTCCTCTGGACTCATTCCAATGATAACACATCCTTTCTAAGAAATGGGGCCCCAAGCCATTCCAAGTAAGGCCTGACTAGTGTCTTACAAAGGCTCAGCATTTTCTCCTTGTTTTTATATTCTATTCCCCTTGAAATAAATCCCAACATCGCATTTCCCTTCTTTACCACAGACTCAACCTTGAAATTAATCTTCTGGGAGTCTTGCACAAGCACTCCTATGTCCCTCTGCACCTCTGACGTTTGATCCCCATTTAGATAACAGTCTGCACTATTGATCTTTTTATCAAAATGCATTATCATACATTTAGATAATAGTCTACACTATTGTTCCTTTTACCAAAATGCATTATCATACATTTTCCAACACTGTACGGTATTCCATAGCTGTTTTTTTTTAATATTAGTGTCCATTAGTGTGAAATACAAATGGCACATGAACTACATGTTTTGGAAGTAGGTCACCAAAGACTTGCAGCCTGCTCAGCGGGGGTTATTGACAAATTAGACCTTAAAGGAATGGATATTGCGTGGGTCCGGCAATAAAAGGAATTTGAAAAGGAATTCTCCCAGTGGCCACACATTTTAATTCCACGTCCCATTCCCATTCTGATATGTCTATCCATGGCCTCCTCTACTGTAAAGATGAAGCCACACTCAGGTTGGAGGAACAACACCTTATATTCTGTCTGAGTAGCCTCCAACCTGATGGCACGAACATTGACTTCCCTAAGTTCCGTTAATGCCCCACCTTCCCCTCGTACCTCATCCGTTATTTATTTATATATATAAATTATTTTTCTCCCTCTGTCCCTCTCACTATACCCCTTGCCCATTCTCTGGGTTCCCCTCCCCCTTTTCTTTCTTCCTGGGCCTCCTGTCCCATGATCCTCTCATATCCCTTTTGCCAATCACCTGTCCAGCTCTTAGCTCCATCCCTCCCCCTCCTGTCTTCTCCTATCATTTTGGATCTCCCCTCCCCCTCCCATTTTCAAATCTCTTACTAGCTCTTCTTTCAGTTAGTCCTGACGAAGGGTCTCAGCCCGAAACGTCAACTGTACCTCTTCCTGGAGATGCTGCCTGGCCTGCTGCATTCACCAGCAACTTTGATGTGTGTTGCTTGAACTTCCAGCATCTGCAGAATTCCTCGTGTTTGAGAGGTGATTGTTGGTCCTATATTTGCTCCTCGATCCTAAGGCACATTGCTTTGTTCAGAGTTTGTTGACTGAGCTGTCTAAATTGTGTGGGTTAAGAAGTGAAATGCTATTAGAAAGTTACCTATCTGTTAAATGAAAATATCTCAAAAAGGAGCTGAAATATGTAAGACTCTACAGTCACTTTATTCCGTATCATTGTAGACTTCTTGGAGTGGTTCATACAGAGAAGTAATTTCAAAAATACGTAATACTTTTAATGTTTGCTTTACGAACTGCAAAAAACTAATTTGAATTAAGCTTAATATTGTTCCTGTCCATAAGTATGTTTCATAAAGTATTCACTAATAAATTTTGTGAAACCTACTGAAAATGTAATGCTCCATTAATTGGTACCTTTGAAGTTTTTTGAATCAGATCTACTGCACGTTTGTAAATCAGAAAGACTAAATCTTGACATAATTTGAATAAAGCACAAAGGATTTATTACGTATTTTCAGTTCAGTTTTAGATAGGTTGCAAAATCTCAGGTTTAAAACTGCCATTACCAATATTAATTGGCAGACATGTGCTTCGTTCAGAATCTGTCTCCTATATCTGTAGAAGTCTTAGACATTGATTTAATCAAGTTAACTGCTTGATCAAAATTGCAGAGGAAATTGTTACACTAGTTTGAAAACATTTTTCAGTTAAAATAGACTCCCCCATCTAATGAAAGGTCATCAATCTACGGCATTAACTTTGTTTCTCTTTCCACTGATGGTTGATGAGCTGTTGACTATTCCCAGCACTTTGTTTCAAGCATTTGTATGAGCTTGCTCTCCCAACAGTAAACTTCTAAGATTTTTTTGGACAAAAGTAAAGAGTGCACAATTTGACAAGAATATGTCAAGTAACTAGCTGTGTTTTTACACAGCACTGGCTTGCAAGCATGCATCACGTTTGCTGCAAGAACCCAATCTGGAAGTCTCGAGATGATGCTGCTGACACAATGGAGCTGAATTTACCTTGTCTAAGTAGTTGTAGGTTTCTCACTTCCTCTCGTACCTGCAGCTGTAGAACCTGCTGAAGTACCTCTTGTCTTTGACCTTCCTGCACTATTCCCATCCGTTCCAGCTTTTCACCGTTTAGCCTAAGCAGTGCCCGACCTGTGGAAAGAATTGTATTTTGAAAACCAGCATTTGAACATTTTACAGAATACATGTACTGGAAGATTTCCCTTTGGAGCCATTTAAATGTAATAATATCCCCAGGAAATAAATTCAAACACAAAGTTAAAAGATGGCATAGTTACAATGAAAAATATTTTCCTTATGTTCCCATTGCAGTTACAATGGGAATTCTGAATAAAAGCAGTTAACTCATCAATACAAAAACTGCCCAATAAGAAAATTCTATATTTTCAAATCTAAATGAAGTAATTATTCAACATGCATAAAACCATTAAGTCATCAAGGATATTAGCTCTGCCAAGAGCAAGTGTTCTGTTGTTCTTTATTAGCTACTCATTCATTCAGATGTACTGTCTTCGCCTTGTGGCATTTTCAATTTAGTAAGGAAGACAGGAATCAATTCAATTCGATTTCTTTCAGAATGACAGGACGTATCCCTGTGGCGATTTATTCCAGCACGATACACTCATGTCAATACAAGCTTGCTATTAATGAACACGGGAATAAATCTGAAATCAGTCCTGAATGCAAACCAGGTCACAACTATGGTTTGTTGCTCTGTATCTGATTACGTCATGAATTAAAAAAGTAACTTTCAGATAACATTTCAAATTCTCAACTAATATCATGAGCTACACAGGAAATTCAATACTTGCTGTAATTTGTTAAGTTTTATTGACAATATTTTAAAGCAGCTTGGTAACAGGTTAATACTGTACTTTCGGAAACTAGATAATCCAAAGCCAAATAGCAATACAAAAGCAGATCAGTTATTCACAGACACAAGAGGCTCTGCAGATGCTGGAAATCTAGAGTAATACACACAATGTGCTGGAGGAGCTCAGCAGGTCAGGCAGCATCTATGGGAAAAAGTACAGTCAACGTTTCAGGCCAAAAGCCTTTGGCAGGACTGGAGAGAAAAAGCTGAGGAGTAGATTTGAAAGGTGGGGTGGGGAAAGAGCAATGCCATTCGATAGGTGAAACTTGGAGGGGGGGATGAAGCAAAGAGCTAGGAAGTTGATTGGTGAAAGAGACAGAAGGCCATGGAAGAAACAAAAAAGGGGGGAGGAGCACCAAGAGGTGATGGACAGGCTAGGAGATAACATGAGAGAGGGACAAGAGGATGGGAAATGGCGAAGGGGGGGTGGGGGAAGGAGGCATTACTAGAAGTTTGAGAAATCGATGTTCATGCCATCAGGTTGGAGGCTACCCAAACGGAATCTAAGTTGTTGTTTCTTTTGCTCTGCTGAATTAGTAGAAACTATTTTACGTTAACTTTTTAAATATTGGGTGTGCTTCACTGAATTGTTGAAACAGAAAGATTTAAAATTGCACCACAATTCATGCATTCAGTCCACTGCTTTACTATGGGGAAGTCATTGGACTTCAGCAGGACAAAATTGGTGATGGTAATCAACTTGTCACACACAGCAGCAAAGGTGTGAGAATTGAGAGCATATGCTTTCACAAAAGTCAATATTTTAATTATTACCATGAAGGCATTAAGGTCTGGCATCAATTCCCTCACTGCTGATTCCTCTCTGTGAATTAAATACTAAGTTGCCTGAGCATCCAGTGAAACTCTCATCACTCTGGTCACTGTACCTGAACGCATCTCAGCAGCTACACCCTCCTAGGCATAGTGCATATAAACCATAGGAAATACAGCATTATAAGTGTCAGTAAACTCATGGAATAAAATTGGAAATCAGTTTGATGATTTTACTCACTTAATTAGGATTTAATGTCTTCTACAAAATGAGTGGATACGGAGAAGATATTTCCTATGCTGGGAGAGTCTAGGACCAGAGGACACAGTATCAGATTAAAGGAGTATCCTTTTAGAACAGAGATGAGGAGGAATTTCTTCAGCCAGAGAGTGCTGAATCTGTAGAATTCGTTGCCGCCGACATCTGTGCAGGCCAACTCTTCACGTATATTTAATGCAGATGTTGATAGATTCTTGATGGTCAGGGCATGAAGAGATACGGGGAGAAAGCAGGAGATTGGGGCTAGAGGGAAAATGGTCAGCTACGATGAAATGACGGAGCAGACTCGATGGGCCAAATGGCCCAGTTCTGCTCCTATATCTTATGGTCTTATGGTCTTGAAATTAGTAATTCTACATGAAACAGCTTACTGTAATTTGTCCTGCTGAAGGGTTTCAGCACAGAACGTTGACTGTACCCTTTTCCATAGATGCTGCCTGCCCTGCTGAGTTCCTCATGCATTTTGTGTG
Organism: Mobula hypostoma; assembly: GCF_963921235.1. Taxonomy (NCBI): domain Eukaryota; kingdom Metazoa; phylum Chordata; class Chondrichthyes; order Myliobatiformes; family Myliobatidae; genus Mobula; species Mobula hypostoma. The sequence continues at coordinate 198,853,824 of NC_086098.1, forward strand.
TGTTGCTTAATTTGATAAAGGATTGCAGCTAACTTCCTTGCTAATTCTCTCCCCCAAGACTGCAGTGCAGACATCTATTCCTGAAGGGATTATTAAGTATTCACCAATTTTAATTGCTGAGTCGCTTTTGGCAGTGGGAGGGTCTGCAGATATGATCCTTAAGCATACTTTCATTTGTCATTATTGTAGTATGGGGTGTGCAAAGGAAATGCTTCAAAGATAACTTCAAAATCAGCCTGAAGAAATTCATCACTACATCTAAAAACCGGAAAGACATTTCACTTAGTAGATACACCTGGAGGAAATCTTTTCAAGAGGGAGCTGTGCTACATGTAAATATGTAAATGATCTCTGCTGTGATGCAGAGAACAAGCAGCAGCTGCAAAAGGATTGACTGGTTAACCAAAAGACCCAACCACTAACCGCAGCCACCACTTATGTGTGCCCGCACCGCACCAGAATATGTGGATCTCAGATCGGTCTCTACAGTGTCCCGAGGACCCACCAATTGCCAGCCCCTGAAGGGAACATCTTACTCGACCCGAGCGATCGTATCCAATGGGGTAAATGTCTGTTGAGATACTGTGTCATCTTGTTCCATTGGAATGGAAGTGGACTGGAAATTAAAAATTGATCTCAAAGTGACAAATTATTTTCATTCCATCCATGTTTAGAATCACACCACACAGAACACACTCCTCTCTCGCCTGCTCTGCAGTCTTGGGGGAGAAAACTGGCAAGAAAGTTAGCTGCGATTGTCTATCAAATTATGCCAGCTGGCACTTTTCTTCTGATGGAGGCCACGCTCGTGTACTTTACAGGTTTTCTTTTCTTTCATTACACTGAACATCACATGCATTACCTATATTATGTTTCTCTGAAATTATATTAGTTCCAAAAATAATCCAACTACTTTAAAAAATCATATAGATATATTAATACATTTATATAACTTCCAAATTTGTACTCCCATTCAGTTGCAGACCATTCACAAACATAACTTTAAATGGAAGTCCCAAAGCAGAGCTGCAATGAATTAGAGATTAAGCCCTGCAATTTTGTGAAAATCTTCTCAGCTCAGAATTCTATGAAGTCTGTGTCATTACTTCATTTTGTTAAAACAGATAATGTTACACAGACCAGCCGAAGACGTTGATGTTGACGAGCACCAGTCCATGGGACAGTTATTGAGAAACTGTGATGAGTGGCCTAGGTGAGGAAGGTACGGACCCAAGTGCTGCAGTATCCGAGACTAGAATCGAGACATGATTTCAAGACTGAGACGAGAACAAGGTTCTTGACTAGATGCTAGATGAGAACCAGACTAAACTAGACAAGAATCCAAATGAGACAGACATCCTTAAAGCACTCGCACACTGAACCAAAGTCGAACTGACAAATGAGCACTGAACCTGAGTTCAGATGCTCTTTAAATATCCAAATCTTGGCGCCAAAACATGGCCACAAACTAGTGGAGTGAGCCAGAATCTTTAAGGGGCCTGCACCAACTATCCATCCTCTGGTTGGCGCATTTGGGTCCCTATCGTAACAGAATGGTGATGAAATAAGGCACACAATATCTACTTTGTCAATATTGTTGGGCAAAATTAACCTAACTTGATGAAGATTTTATCCAGGCGTAACCTGATAGGAGTACCGAAGGAAACTTCAGTTACAGAAAATATAACTTGATTTGTACCCTTAATTTTACAACATACATGATTGAAATTCCGAATTGATGAGCTCTGACCCAGAAACATGAGGCAGATCTGTCATCCTCTAAGGTTTTCATTCTTTCCAACATGTTCCCAGGCACATTCTCGCAGCAGGAGACCAATTCCCAGCACATTGATATGGCCAGCACAGTACAGTGTAGGATATCTCTCAGCATAACCAGCTGGCTGTGCTCACAGAACAACTTCAAGACCATGACCATAGACTCACCAGCTGTCAATGCTTTCCACATTAAGCAAATCAAACATTAGCAAATGTCTTCGGTATTCAAGATGCTCAGGAAGCATTAAAAGTAGTTTGAGGTATAAAATCATGTCTTAGCCTAAAAACAAACTAAATACTTTCAAACTAATTTATTTAAATCAAATAAATTATTGATTTAACATTGTCTCAGCAGCCACTCCCTCCCATAAATTTCAATTGCACTGCTGTAGTTTTGCCAGCTTTAACCAGAGAGCCAGGAATCTGTGGACGTGCAAGTTGCCTCACTAGACTCTACTGGGGAAGCGATAAAGTAGTCAGCAGCAGGACAAACAGCAGGGCAGAAGATTCTGTTGCCAATTCAATCTACAACGAGGGCAGAATTTCAAGACATCTGTGGAGAAACATGGATATCTCCATTAGTAAAGCTCACCACTCATGCAGAAAATCTGAAAGGGAGTCCAGGTGACTGTAAAGGGAGAACAGAAACTGATAAGTTTCTGGTAAGTGGAAATGGTGTGTGTAACCCGGTGCGCTGTGTGTGTATAGGAAAGTTGGGCCCCAGTCAGAATGGAATGTGGAAACCAGCCCCACAGTGAATGAAGAAAGCGTGTGGGTATTGAGCCCTCAGTGAGCGGAAAGTTAGAGCAGCAAATATTACCTGGCGAGTCAGGTGCCACACCATTTGGATTTCCAAATACTTGGACTGCAAATTATCAGAGTTTTGTTTTATTTGGCTTTGCCAACAGTATTCTGCCTCCTCAGTACATACAAGCCCAAACCCGTATGATGAAAATAAGGTAAATGGGAACTTGCTGTTGCACAGGGCTTGCTGTTTTAGATCACAACTGCTTCAAGAAGGTAACCAATAGTTCTGGAAAATGAACGCAATTGGACAATGGCGAGCTTCTGCAGCAATGTCCACTGTGTTTTAAATCAAAATGGGTTCACACAGCACATAATTCTGCTTAGAGTACAATGCAGCATGAGACAACAAGAAGCTTATCTTTTTGTAAGCTAATGATTGAAAATGTTTGTTAAAACCAGCTGAACTGCTTGTGAAATTGTTGGTGTATGTGATCTATTTTGAATAGATACAAAAATCAGTTGACTCATTCTAGACTTTATAACTATGGGCATTTCGGTAAAAGTTATTAGCATTTCTTGCCCAGTTAAACGGAAATGAGAGCAAAGAGGTTAAAAGGATGCTGCCAGGAATATGAGGGACTGGGTGAAACAGAGAGGCTGAGCAGTCTGAGACTTTATTCCTTGGAATGTAAATTGGGGGGTGACCTTATAGAGGTGTGTAACATCATAAGGGGTTAAATAGGCTCAAATATCACATAATTTTCCTGTGGAAGGTGTCCTAAAAACTGAAAAGGCAGGGGTTTAAGTTGAGGGGTGAAAGATTGAAATGGAGCTTGAGGGGTAACTTTACACAGAGGGTGGTGCATACAAGGAATGGGCTGCCAGAGAAAGTGGTTGCAACAGGTACAATAACAACATTTGGAAGATATTCAGGTAAGTATATAAATAGGAAGTTTTTGGAGAGGTATGGACCAAACACAGGCACCACGGTCAGCATGGACAAGATGGGCCAAAGGGCCTGTTTCTCTGCTGCATTACTCTATGATTCTATGATTCTTACTCTATGACCTCATGTACAGAGAGTGGGGATAAGGGATAAACACCGCTCTCATTTTCTCTGAGCATGGTTGCAGAGAGGAGAACCGAAGATATGTAAAAATCAGCCAATTCTAGATCAAAGGAGTTAGACAAGGTTAGGAAGCAAAACGTCACTCATGCTAAATTCTGAGTTAGAACTAAAATTCAGAGCGGGGGAAATGATCAAATTCAGCCACAACTGCGGTGGTAATCTATTATTTTCCATGGTATGTGGGGTAAATTGAACTTAATGAATTATAGGAGATTCCATTATGTTCAATCATTTTTTACATTTATTGGTTGCCTATAAAATTAAACACCTTTTTAATTTGCATCAAGCCTCAACACACTGAATTGCTTTATTTTGCCAGTGGAAAATTGGGAAGTGATAAAATGGGGCATGGTTCATAACAGCTACCTAATCTAATAAAGTACTTTTGCACTGTTGTTATACATCAAATCCAACCCAAGGGGAACTACTGCCCTAACTATGATAATAATTAGTTACTGTTCATGGCACATTCCTGAGCATCAGAATACCAAATGATCAGCACTAAAACCAAAATAATGTCTATGTGAAGCCAAATTTTGACAACTACCTTTAAAAAGCCAAATTTTACCAACTCTGTCCCCAGGTGTAAATTGCTCTGTGAAGCCATGCTTCCCTACATTGTCTCAGAATTTGCTTTTCATTGCTTTCTCACCTGCCGATCACAATCTGATTTGATGGATATTCAAAGAAGCATTAACTTCTCTTCAATTAAAGCTTTGTTAAAAAATAAAATTACTTAATTAGGAATACCTTTGTACTGCCACTACATTCATTATTTAACCACCCTTCCATAAAAGCACGAACAAAAGTTGGAATCCATTTAGATTGTATATCATATGTGCTTGAGAATGAGAGAAAGAGTCAAGATGAACACAGTTGAGACAGAAATACAGCGATGCTTATGAAAGTGCAAAAGAGATTAAACAGAACCAGAAAGGAAAAGTGAATTTATGAAAAAATTTATATCAATTACAGAAATTTAATTTTTTACCTGTCGCTCAGCATTTTGCCTCACTTAACTTATACCATAGATATAACTACCAATTCCAGATTGATAGCGGCTTGCACATATCCGATCTTTGCTGCCAGGTTGTAGAATAAAACTCTTCTGAATACAAAGGAATGACTCAGTTATATTTACTGCTATTGAAGGAGTAGTCACCAGGGACAAGAATAAAGAACATTTCGCAACTCAGCCTGTGTATCATGTGAATCCCTTAAGTAGTTAAATAGAAGGTTTGAAATATGAAGCTTAATCCTATGTCTTATTTACTGTTCTCTTGGGTTGTGTGCGAATCTGCTCTCAACTGCTGCTTCCTTGCTATCCTAAGAAACAACCCCTGTTACCAGCTATAGTTACAAAAACTGAAGCACAGGGATATGAGAAGGAAGATTAAACAATTGCACAAGGTGAGGAGAGTCCAAGCACAAAGAAAAACTGTTCATCCTTCCTCCTTGTGCTTCCATGTTTTAGTTGTTACAATTATAGCTGGTAACAAGGGGTGTACCTACTTCTCGTTCCCCAGGCACCAAAATGGCCACACTGCTTAACTCCTCTCTGTCACTGGCCTTCACATTGTCAACTTGGCCACATTGTAAACCTGAACACACCATTAAATAATCATTTGTCATATTACACATAATCGATAACCAATCAGCTTTGCTCATTTCCTTCATATCTGTCTGCTGGTATGGCTTTGCCTGTTCTCGTGATTCTGTCTAGTTTCACCCCTGCGACTGCAGCACGGCTAGGAGAAGGCTGCAGAAGTTCACTGAAGATGATAGCTGACAAGTTTTGTCCATAAGCATTAGCAACTCTGATCTGTCTGGCTATGGTCAGCACCTTCTCATCATGAATGGTCACAAAATAGGCCAGTAAATTGACAGGCAACCAAAAAGACACTGTGTGAATGGTAATGGTGGGAGGATCAATGCAGGTGAATGTCACAGAGCTGCAGTTACTTCCCCACAGCTACACTTCAGCATCACTTGCACTCTGCAACCTGTGTTGGCACCAGTCTTTCATGACAGATTGCATAACACCATTCTGAATTCCCCTGCTGTTTTCAGACAATGTGTGACCATTGCTTTTGCTGCAGTGGAAACTACCATCGGCCATCGGAAACAACTAACAGTGTTGGTGAGCTTATCAAATTAGTCACGAGTTCCACCCTGCACAGGATGAGTTCCATGCACTGACTAATCCAGGCTGGAGCTCGGCTCATCATGCTCCTTAAAGCTGTACATAGGTTTTCTCACCTTCAACCCATTGTCCTAAAAATTTCGTTTTACAAATCGTTCAGCCTTTCTCTGCAGCCTTCTCCATCAGGCCTCTGAGTCCTCTGTAGCAAAAGTCAAGGACAGTATCAGGTTTGGATATGTATTCAACATTTCCCTCCTCTTGCTGTTGTGGCTTTGTCTGGATTGCACTTCTTGGGCATTTGAGAGACAAGGGAGAGGGGTGGGAGGCTGGGAGTGGGGTGGTGTTGGCTGAGGGTGAACAAAATAAAAGGCCATGTCAACACCATCTGCATCTTGTCACTCAGTAGAGAGCGTGTGTTCGATAAGAGAAGTATTAGGTATCAGGGGAACCAATACTTCTAATTGTTTCAGCACCACATTTGGCCATATCCCTCCAGATGATTGCTCCAGCAATGGCCATCACCACTTCGGCCATTGAGGTTAGGAGATTTAGACATAATGGTCCCCATTGCTTAAATCCAAAGTCTGTAGTGGGGTATTTTAATAAATGAAAGCCAGAATGTACATCATATCTGCAGGCAATGTGATGTACATACTGAGCAGTGTCTGTGGGTAATGCTGAAAATTTGTCCATGCATTAATCAACCATGATAACTTATTCTTTCACTGAACTTCTTTCAGCACTCATGACTAGTGGGCAAAAAGGCAAAAGCATCACAATTCATAAAAGGTTATTTTACTGTTTGTTGTATTTCATAGAACATAGAACAATACAACTGTGGTAAACCATATATATATGTTGTAACTGGGTTACCTGTCTGGACACGCCCCTCTGCTGACTGCTCCTGTGGCTCCTCCCACAGACCCCTGAATAAAGGCAATTGTGCCACTGCTCCTCCCTCAGTCCGGGGCAGATACTCAGCATGGACGTTGGACCATTTACGGTGTTACATGCTCAAGGAGATCTGTTTTCTTTTGTGAGAATGATGCAATTGTCTTTTGGAGGTCACCTGATGTAATTTTCCCGCCGGTGAGGTCATGTGATGACATGTGCACCATGGCTATATAAGGGTCGACCCAGATGACGCAGTAGTTTTTTTTAGTTTGTAGATTTCCGGGTAGAACGTGCTGTGTCTCCGTTTCTGTTGCGTGTTTGTTTTTGTGACGCAGTTTCATTTTTAAAACGGAGTGTGCGTTCTGTTGCAAGATATAATATTATTGGACTGGAAATTTTTGCTAGATCTGTTGATTTACTCAATTCCAACAGTAGAAGGGAGAGTGAAGACTTTATCGAAGTACAGGACTTGAAGGATTGAGAGAAGTCAGCATCATTTGGCAGTTTGATAAAGGATCGACCTTATTGAGTCTTCGTTGGGAGTAGCGACCTGCATCAAAGATAACTCTTGCCAAAAAGAGCAAAGAGTTCATGCAAAGGTTTGTTCTCTTTCTAAAAGAACTTAAGGTCAGTTGTTTTAAACTGTTTATTTTCGGCATCGTGAATCCTATGGACAGAACCAGCAGGAAAGTCGCGTCTATGAAGAAATCCTTCTCCAGAGAAGTCTCTCCCCAATTGAACGTATAAATCTTTTGGACTTTCGAATTTGTTGCTTTAAGAACTATATCTGATTTTATCGCTTTAAGAACTGTTTGCACATTTAATGCTTTAAGAACCAGTGCCGAGTGTTGATTTGTTGAACGGCTGCATATCGGTTAACTTCCAGTTAAAGTTTTCGTTTGTTTTATTTCCTTATCGTTTATCTGTGTTTAATAACTGTTTGGTTGTTTTTATATAACCTGCCTCGATTGATATTCATTGTTGCTATTTACATAACAACTGTTAATAAAAGCCTTTCAGTATTTACTCTACTTCCAGTCTTTTGGAGTAATTGATAGTGCATCAATTTTATGAACAGTAATTTTAAAGAATGGAACACGTCCTGAGACCCGACAAGCTACACTCAACTTGCAAACACCTGAAGCCAGATGCTTTCGAACTCTGGCTGGCCTGCTTCAAATCATACCTGGAAGAGATTTAAGTGACCGAGTCCACCGCGAAGCGCAGAGTTCTCCTCTCCAGGGTCAGTCCACGGGTCTACTCAATGATTAGAGACCAGCTGAGCTACGATGGTGCGATGAGCGCCCTCAGAAGACAATACCTGCGGCCGGTAAACACTGTCTATGCACGACATCGCTTAGTGACGCGGCAGCAGCGGCCTGGAGAGTCGAGCACTGAGTTCGTGCGGGCCCTACTGACACTCGTGCGGGCCTGCGATTGCTGGGGGTTGACGGCCGAAGAGCATGCAGAGCTCCTAGTAAGAGACGCCTTCGTCACAGGGACCAGGTCATTGTTTGTGCACCAGCGGCTGCTGGAACAAGCTGATCTTACCTTACGTTCAGCGATTGAGTTGGACGACACGCTGGAGGCCACTCTGCACAACTCTGACGCTCTCCAGGCACACGATATCCCAACGGCCTCATGGACGCTGCAGACCCCGCAACCTGCCGGCGATTCGACCACAGCTGTTGCCAGTCGTGAGTCCGCGAAGTGCTACTTCTGCGGACTCGAGAAGCACCCCCGGAAACGCTGCCTGGCCCGAGAAGCTACCTGCTCCAGCTGCGGAAAGAAGGGCCAATTCGCCAAGGCCTGTAAGTCCAAACCGCGAGCGGGATCCAGCAGCGCCATGTGCGAGGCATGGGGATCGCCATCTTGCCTGCACACCGCCACCATGTGCGAGACATGGGGGCGGCCATCTTGGTCGGTGCCACCTCGCACCGCCTACGACCAATGGGTGCTCATGGGCACCCCACCGCGCCGGACCAAGACAGCGACTCAACTCTGGCCTCCGTGACCCTCGACCAAAGCGCTCCCCACCAGCTCGCAAGGTCAATGATGGACATCCTGGTGGAGGGGCGCAGGACAAGCTGCCTGTTTGACACAGGCAGCACGGAGAGTTTTATCCACCCGGACACGATGCAGCATTGCAGACTCACGATACGGCCGGTAAGTCAGAGGGTCTCCATGGCTTCCAGATCGCATACAACAGACATCCGGGGGGGTTGTGTAGCGACGCTTGTGGTGCAGGGCACAGAATATCGAGACTTTACATTACTGGTCATGCCTCAACTGTGTGCCCCTGTGCTATTGGGGTTCGATTTCCAGAGCCACCTGAAAAGCGTGACAATGGAGTATGATGGGCCCCCCCACCAATTACTGTCGTAAATCCCCAGTTTTGTAGGAATACGTCACATACCCCGCTACTGACCACCCACACACACCGACCCACACATCCCACCCAACAACATGCCAACAGCTGCACTACGGACACCACTTGTGGCCTCTCCACAAGTGATCCCTCCCCCACTGCTGTTCGTCAACCTGACCCCCGACTGGCAACTAAAAGCAGGAGGTGCAGCGGCTGCTCAGGGAGGGGGTCATTGAGGCAAGCACAAGTCCTTGGAGGGCGCAGGTGGTCGTTGTTTGGAACAGGGAGAAAAATAGGATGGTCGTGGACTATAGCCAGACCATCAATAGGTTCACGCAGCTTGACGCGTACCCTGTACCCCGCATCGCGGATACCCCGTACCCACTGATATATATACCCACAAGACACTGCGCACTCCAAGCCCTACACAGATACCACACAATACTCCCATACCGGGCGCGACGCACACACACGAGGGATTACCGACGCCTAACGTGCTGATACCTCAAGTCAGGCCGGAGCCAGCACAACCGCCATCGCCAGTGCAATCACTGCCGGTGCTACGTAGATCACAGCGATGGACTCGACCGCCTGATAGACTTGACCTGCAAATATACTTGTTTTAAATATAGTCAGTTACTTCACCCCGTGGGACTCTTTTTAAAAAGGAGGGGTGAATGTGGTAAACCATATATATATGTTGTAACTGGGTTACCTGTCTGGACACGCCCCTCTGCTGACTGCTCCTGTGGCTCCTCCCACAGACCCCTGAATAAAGGTGATTGTACCACTGCTCCTCCTCTCAGTCAGGGGCAGATACTCAGCATGGACGTTGGACCATTTACTGTTAATAAAAGCCTTTCAGTATTTACTCTACTTCCAGTCTTTTGGAGTAATTGATAGAGGAACAGGCCCTAGAGCTCACTATGCCTGCGACAATCATGATATCAATCCAAGATAATCCCATCTGCTCGTTCATGTGTCTATTTAAATGCCTCTTAAACATTATCATATCTACTTCTAACCTCTCCTTTGTCAGCATGTTCCAGGCACCTACCACTATCTGGGTTTAAAAAAACTTTTCTTTGCAAATGTCCTTTAAACTTTCCCCTTCACCTTTAACCTCTGCCCTCTAGTATTGTGCCATTTCCACCCTGGAGAAAAAACCGTGTGTCTTTATCCAATCTATGCATCTCATAATTTCATGTGTTTCTATTGGGCTGCCCATCATCCCCCAATGATCAGGAAAAAATTCAAAGATCCAATGTACATTTGTTATCAAAGTATGTATTCAGAATGCACCTCTGAGATTTGTCCTCCCACAGGCAGCCATGAAACAAAGAAATACGATAGAAGCTGTTCCAGAAAACATCAAACACCCAGTGCTCAAAAAAAGAACAAATTGCGCAAATGGCAAAAAGTGAGTGAACAACACACAGAGCATGAAACATCAAACCAGTGGTATTCAGTTTAGTTCAGATCAGGGCCACGCCACTATCCAAGGCAGGCTACAGGATAAATCTTTGTCGAAGCACCCCAATTCGTATTGATTGCACCATTAAATCGCTCAAAAACAGAAAAAAAAACATTGCTTGTAATCAGAGTTTGCAACAGTCCTGCCATTTATTGAATACTTTCCTGCTGCATTTGTCCTTCCAAAACACATGACCTCACTTGTGGTCCAGATAACGTTACATCTGCCATTTCCCTCCCCAAATTTCCAAATGATTTATATCCTGCTGCCTTGGAGGTCTATGACTCTACTGATTCTTGTGTCATCTGCAAAATTTACCAATCAGAGCACCTAAAATTCTATCCAGATCATAAATACATATTACAAGCAATATAGGTCCCAGTGCAGATCCTTGCAGAACACAATTGGTTGCAATCCAACAGTCAGAAGAACAACCCCATATCTTCTACATTTTTTATCCAATTTACCAGTGCACCAAGGATCCTATGTGACTTGGTCTTTTGGACCAGCCTAGAATGAGAGACCATGCTAATAGCATTACGATAGTCCTCATAGACAAAATCAATTTCCCTACTTTAATTGATCAAAACACTCAAACAAATTCTGAGACTGGATCTCCCTCACACAAAATGATATTGACTATCCCAAATAAGTCTAATTCTATTACTAGTTCCATGTAATATCTTTGTAGCTATTTTTAAGCCTTGATTATAGAAGTTTTCTAAGAGTTTTGTAATTTGGTCAAAGATTGCTACTTTGGTGAAATTTTACATTTTGAAGAGGTTGGTCATAGCATGATTTTCCCATCAAACTGAACAGCAATGTCTGAATAATTTGAAACACATTGAAAGATGTCACAACTAACAATCACAGCTGTTGTTTCCTCTTTTCCTGCCAGAAATATGATTTTTAACATATTGGTACACCATAAAAGATTTTTGAAATTGCCCTTAAAAATACACATAGATTAAGCAAATCCAAATTTGATTTGAAAGCTCAGAAAAAGTGCTTTAAATGAATATTATAATAATCATTCAATTCTTGTAATCAGTTCCGAGACTATACCTGTTATTGCATGATGAGAGAAAGCTTCCACGTAGGTCAGATAATTGTGGGGGCAATGTTTCTTTAACCATTTACAAACATCCTGCTGGGTCCACAGTACAACAGGCTTGGCGTGTCTTGAGAATGTCGGACTTGTGTGAAAACTATAATACCCATCACTGGATCCCAGCTGCAAAATAAAGTGAAATACACTAAATTATTGAACATAAATTATCTTTGTTATTCTGCAGAAATTGTGTGCTTCTTGTATTTCTTCAGTTAGGGGGTATGTGGAGTTCCAAGTTTGATGGTCAGCCCCAGTATACTAGACTTGCAACTCTCTATATTTTGTAGTGACTAAAAATGAGAGCTGTTACAAATGAAGGCTTGCTTCTCACAATTACAATTTCCTGTCATATCTTTTCTACCAAGGATAATACTGAGCCATACTGAATATAAGCTCTGAGGGCAAGTTCACAGGAAATATAAAATTACCAACAAAAGACTCTTCAAGTACATCAAATAGAGATGTCACAATGAATATAAGCTCCTTAGTGAATGAAGCTGGGGATGCGGTTGTGTGGAACACAGAAATGGCAGATGAGTCAAAAACATTTCATCTTGGTCCTTGTGGTAGAAGACACATAAACATCAGAACAATATTAAAATAATGGGAATAATTAAAAATCATCCCAACACTAGAAAATTATTATTAGACAAATCAATGGGGTCAAAGGCTGATTAATCCCTTGGACTTCACTGCTTTACACTGATTGGGTCTGAAAAGAAGTGGCAACACAGATAATAGACACACTGGTTGAAATCTTCCAAAAATCCTAAAAATTCTGGAGGGATCCTGAAGGATTCCTCCAAGAGAACCACAACCTTGTCATGGTTTGGAAGCTTGCATACCTCAATGAGCCACAGAGCTATGTTTTCTGGAGTCAGGGCTTTATGCATTGGCTCTTGTTAAAGCCAAACAGGTCAAAGGGTAGAGGACAGACTAAGAGTGGTCCAGGTTCAGTGGTTCAGCTCAAGGCTAACAACCCTGACTGGTAAATGAAATTATTACAGAAACAACAATGAAGAATCTTGAGTCTCCACCTGGAACATGTATGTTAACAGTAGTGAAAACCACAAGAAGCTAATGACACAATGAAAGAAATCCTGAACGCTGCCAGAAATGGGGGACCTTCACTGCTGCCCTAAACACTAGCTAACTTAAGAATTGTAAAGATGTTAATTGATCCCCATATTCAAAATCAATTTGAGATGTAAAACAACCGGTGATTTAGTTAAATCAATTACTAAGGAGGTAGTAATAGAGCATATGAAAGGTCATGATCTGATCAAAAAGTGACAGTATGGCCTCATGAGGAGGAAATTATGTCTAATAAATTCATTTGACTGTTTTGAGGAACTATCAACTAGTGATTACAGCAGGACCAATCAATGTAATAAATTCAGATTTATAAAACACATTTGATAAGGTGCCATGAAAGAGGTTACTTTGCAATACATTATCATGGTAGAGGGTATCATGCTAGCAGGAAACACGAAATAGGAATATGTGGGTCATTTTCAGGTTGGCAACCTGTAACTAAAGGAATGTTGTGGGGTATGGGGCAAGACATTTCTTACTAACTTAATTGAGTTTTTTGAGGAGGTGACAAAGGACAACGATGAAGGCAGAGCTGTGGATGTTGTCTACATGGAATTTAGTAAGGCGTTTGACAAGGTCCCACACCCAGAGGCTTATCTAGAAGGTGAATTTGCATTAGATAAATCATATTTGTCCATTAGCTGAGAAAAAGACATTAAACAATCCTCTAAAAACAAATCTAGAAAAGTTATTATTCCCTTAGTTTTCCATGTTAAAAAGGCCTTGTCTAAAATTGATGGTTTAAAAAAACAATTAAAATAGATATTACTAGAAAGAACAAAGTTATTTAAATCAAAAGATCTGCGAAACTGAAACCAAATTTTTAATGTATGTCTAACAATGGGACTAAGATCTTGTCTACCAATCCTAGAAAGCAAAAAGGGAAGAGGAGCTCCCAGCAAAGAAGCCAAAGAGAACCCCTTTACCGAGTTCTCCTCCAAGTCCAACCGTGAAGGACAGTCCTGCATATGTATACACTGAATCCAAAAAGTAATATAACAAATATTAATTGCCCAGTAATAGAGTCTAAAGTTTGGTAAGGCCAAGCCACCATCTTTTTTTTAATTTTTGCAGTAAAGGTTCACTCACTCTGGAGCTTTTATTATTCCAGATATATGATAAGATCATAGAATCTATTCTATCAAAAAAACTTTTTCGGGACAAAGGATGGAACAGCTTGAAACGTATAAGAATTTCGGTAAAATTGTCATTTTGATAGCACTTATTCGACCAATTAACGACAACGTCATTGGCGACCATTTGGAAAGCGTTTGTTGTGTATATTCAATTCAAGGAAGAAAATTATATTTATATAAATCTTTAAAATTTTTGGTAATTTTAATACCAAGATAGGTAAAATAATTTTTAGCAATATTAAAAGGTATTAGATCATATTGATCCAAATAGTTATTAATAGGAAATAATTCACTTTTATGTAAAGTTAACTTGTATCCAGAGAAAGTACTAAATTCAGTAAATATGGATAACACAGAAGGGATAGATTTCCTAGGGTCTGAAATGTAAACTAATAAGTCATCTGCGTACAATGAAACCTTATGTACTTTATCCCCTCTCTTCATACCCTGAACAGAGTTGGAATCCCTAAGACCAATAGCAAGTGGTTCTAAAGCCAAATTAAAGAATAAGGGACCAAGAGGACAACCCTGACAGGTTCCTCTATATAGTCTAAAATAAGGAGATTTTTGATTGTTAGTTATAACCCCAGCCATTGGAGCTTGATAGATCAGTTTGATCCAGGAGATAAATCCCGGACCAAAATTAAATCTCTCCAAAACCTGAAATAAATAAGGACATTCCACCCTACCAAAGGCTTTCTCTGCATCAAGAGAGACAATACATTCAGATTCTTTAACTGAGGGAGAATAAATAATATTTAACAACCTTCGAATACAAAAACGTGAATACCAATTTTTAATAAATCCAGTTTGATCATTTGAAATAACCGTAGGTAAAATATTCTCAAGCCTATTAGCCAGAATTTTAGAGAGAATTTTAAAGTCCAGATTCAATAAGGAAATTGGTCTATAGGAGGCACATTCGGATAGGTCTTTTCCTTTTTTAGGGATCAATGAGATTGATGCCTCATAAAAAGTTTTCGGGAGGTTCCCAGAGGATATAGAATCAGTGAAAGTTTGACATAGATGTGATGTAAGCGTTTCAGTAAAAGTCTTATAAAATTCTACTGTATATCCATCTGGTCCCAGAGCTTTTCCTAGTTGCATAGAGGATATAGCTCTAGCTATTTCCTCTTGCTTAATAGGGGCATCTAATATGTTAATATCTTGAATAGAAATTTTAGGTATTTTTAATTTTTGCAAAAATCTATTCATAAAGATAGTATTATCCGAAAATTCAGATTTATAAAGATTAGAATAGAAATCCATAAATATCTTATTAATGAAATTTAATGACGCATTTTCAAAATCTGTCTTCTGACCAGATAGTTTAAATATTTACAAATTAGGAATTTTTTACGTGATTTGTTACCGAATTACCCATTTGCTCATTTACCAAATATGATAGATGTTATCTTTCAGCTTAAACCATTCCAGAAAGGATTGATAGCCATCATATATAAATGGCTATTGAATTTACAAATGATGTCTAATGATAAGGTTAAATGTGCTTGGGAATTGGAAATTCAAGAACCACTTTCAGATAATCGATGGAATAAAATTTGTCATTTAGTTAACAATTCATCTATTTGTGCCCGTCACTCCTTGATTCAGTTCAAGGTAGTGCACAGGGCGCATATGTCAAAAGGTAAATTAGCGCATATTTTTTCTAATATAAATCCTACTTATGATAGATGCAACACTGAGGTGGCCACTTTAACTCATATGTTCTGGTCCTGCATAAAGTTAAATAACTTTTGGAGAGATGTTTTTAGAACATTATCAAAAGTCATAGGTCTGGACCTACAGCCTAATTCACTTACGGCAATCTTTGGGGTTATTCCAACGGAAGCAGGAAACGCTCCTGCTTCCGCTCAACGTATGATAGCTTTCTCAACTTTATTGGCTAGGAGAGCTATTCTATTGTACTGGAAGGATCCCAATCCACCTACTGTATTCTTTTGGCTCTCCTCCATTATGTCTTGTTTAAGTTTGGAGAAAATAAGAAGTTGGACGTTTGATACATCTTTTAAATTTGAGCGAACTTGGCGACCTTTTATTCAATATTTTCATATGATCTAACTCTTATTACTTTTATAGCTAATTATTCATTTTTTCCGCAAATTTTTAAATTTGATCAGAAGGATTTTCCCTTTTTTTTTAACTGCATCCTCAAAATGGACTGCCCAGTCCCCTTTATTTGTGTTAGGTTAGCTTAGTGGGGTTTTTTTTCTCTCAATAATAGAAAATTTTAAATCTTTTTTTCCATGAACTGTCAAGAGGAGAGGTGGATTTCTTTTCTCTTTATATTAGCTTAATACTATACATGATTTTGACAGTGTATACTCCTTTCTTTGTTTGTATTATTATTGAATTATGTATTTGAGATAACCCCTCCTCTGGTTTGTATTTACCCTTCTTCTTTTAAATCAATAAAAAAAGATTGAAAGTAGAAGGTGAATTTGAAACATTAAGTTCAAGAGTCATAAAGTTATGTTTCGGCGTTGGAGTATTACATTCAATACTAGTCAGCCCAATAAAGGAAGGATGTGGAGGCTATAGAGAGAGTGAAGAAGAGGTTTATCAGGATGCTGCCTAGATTTGAGGGAATATGCTATAAGGAGAATTTGTTCAATCTTGGGTTGCTTTCTCTGTAGCAGCAGAGGCTGAGGAGAGATCTTATTTTGGTATATAATATTATGAGAGACATAAATATTATCTTTTTCCGTGGATGAAATGTTTAATACTAGAGGACATACCTTTAAGTAGGTGTGCAGGATAAGATTTTTTTATGAAGAATGGTGGGTGGCTGGAATGTGCAGCCTGGGTCGTGGTGCAGGTAAATGTGAAAGACGTGTTCAAGGAGCTCTAGGATAGGCACATGAATATGCAGAAAATGGAGGGATATGTGCATTGTGTAGGCTAAAAGGACTAGTTTAGTTTGGTTTTTAACCACTAGTTTAATTAGTTCACCAAAACATCATGGGATGAAGGTTCTGTTCCTGTGCTGCATCATTCTATGTTCTATGTACAGTATGTATCATATCTGGGACTGCTGCAGTTTACCATAGATATTAAAGGTTTAGATGAAGAAAGTAAATGTACTGTAGCAAAAGGTGTGTGGGAAACAAAAGTAGAGGGAAAAGATAATCTGGGAGAGTACAGACAAAACAGAGAGATACTGATGGGTGAAACGATCAAACTTTTGGCAAATGGAGAATAATGTGGGAAGGTGTGAAGTTTTTCACTTTAGAAGGAAAAATGATAAAATGGATCACGTAGAGAGATTGCTAAATAGTTGTAGCACCAAAGGATCTGAAAAACAGAAAGCTAGCAGAGTGGTGCTGGAGAATCCAGAAGGCTAAGGGAATTCTAGATTTTGTTTCAAGGGGATAGGAGTATAAAAATAACAAATTTATACTAGGCAAATCTGAGAAAGTTCTAGAATGAGCCCAAGTATGGGAGGAATTCTCTTATAATGAAAAGTTGAACAAGTTGGGTTTGAAATCATTGGAGTTTAGAAGAAAGAAAGGCAATTGTATTGAAACATATAAAATTCTGAGGTAGGTTGGTAGACTAAATTCAGGAAGTGTAAACACCAGGTAGGATGGTTGGGGAATAAAGGACACACATGAAAGGTACTTATGTACAGCTGTGATGGGAATGAAATATTTTCCTTCGAACAATTGTTCTGAGATTCTGAGATTCCCTACTTTAGAAAGTTATGAGAAAAAAAATCCTTGAATATATTCAAATCTGTGATAAATGTTTATTCATTCAGGGAATCAAGGGTTATGGGTGTGAAAATTGACAAAAAGTAGGATCAGTCACGTTTTTATTGAATGGTGAAATGGATTTGATAGGCTGAATAATCTGGATCTGTTCCTATTTCTTGTGGTTATAGAGCTGCTTTTTACATAATGTGGCTGGGCAATAAATGAGAAAACAATGGGGACTAACATATCCAAGAGTAAATCATAGCAGCAAAGTGAAGGGATTAGATTAAAACTGTATTAGATAAACCACAGTCAACAAAGAATTACTGCTTGGTAAAATTTTTGGTACCAACTATCCATGGTCGTATGAATTAAGATGACAAAATTCATCATCTGATCCCTCATAGTCCTGCCATGAGACTGAAAGAGTGACTTTGGACTCTCTGTCAATTTTAGCATGTTAACATACTGCAGTCACTTGATTCTTGCCTGCACGGAAGAGTGAGAATTTCTACTCTTTTTTCCTCAGTGATCTACCAGTGAAAATACACATTCCATATTATTTTACTGTGGCAAATAACATGATCATGTGATTTAAAATTTCATAGGAAGGAATTGGTGGTCAATTATACAACATTAATTATTTATAAAGCTACATTGATAGAGGAAAAATACCATTCTCATAGTATATAAGACCATAAGACCATAAGACATAGGAGCAGATTTAGACAATGTGGTTCATCGGGTTTGCTCCATCATTCAATAACGGCGGATCCTTTTTTTCTTCCTCCTCAACCCAGTTCCTGGCCTTCTCCCCGTAACCTTTGATGCCATGTCCAATATCAATCACTGCCTTAAATACACCCAATGACCTGGCCTCCACAGCCGCATGTGGCAACAAATTCACCTCCCTTTGGCTCAAGAAATTTCTCCGCATCTCTGTTTTGAAAGGGTGCTCCTCTATCCTGAGGCCTCACCAGTGCCTTATAAAGCCTCAGCATCACATCCTTGCTCTTGTATTCTAGACCTCAGTTGTTGTTCAAACCAAACAGCAGAATGGGGAAGAAATGTGATCTAAATAACTTCGACTGTGTAATGGTTGTTGGCGCCAGACAGGTGATTTTAACTTCCCTATTGACTGCGACAAAGAGTATTTGCACCATACTCTGTAAACTCTAGCGACTGCTGTGCATGAAAATCCCAGTTGACCTATAGTTTCTAAGATACTCAAACCTGTCTGGCACCAACAATCATTCCACGGCCAAAGTTACTTAGATCACATTTCTTCCCCATTTTGAAGTTTGGTTTGAACACAACTGAAACTCTTGACTCTCTCTGCATGCTTTTACATATAGAGTTGCTGTCACATGATTGGCTGGTTAGATACAGTACTGTTCAAAAGTCTCAGGCACATATACTGTATATAGCTAGGGTGCCTAACCGATCTTTCCGGTTACCAAATAACACTCAGTACTACTGATCTAATACAAAGCTAAGAACTCTTATTTCTGTTTCACAACCACCTTCCTATTTAAACAACATACAGTACTGTGCAAAAGTCCTAGGTGTCTATCCCAGATGTATATATACATGTACCTAAGACTTATGCACAGACCTGTATTTGCATTAATGAGCAGGACTACAGGTGTACCTAATAAAGTGGCCGAAGAGCAAAAGGATAGCCAGAGACAAAATTGGTCCTCTTGAAGATCAGCGTGGTCATCTATGCATGGAGCCGAAAGAGACGGAGAGATCTTAAATGATTTTTTTTACATCTGTATTTACTCAGAGACAGACACAGAGACTATAGAACTGAGGGGAAGAGTAGTGAGGCCATGGACCATATCCAGATCACAGAAGAGGAAGTGATTGCTGTGTTGAGGCAAATTAAGGTGGATAAATCCCAAAGGCCTGATGTAGTGTCCCCTTGAACTTTTTAGGAGTCTAGTGCATAAATTCCAGGGGCCTTGGCAGAGTTAGCTAAAACATCCTTAGCCATGGATGAGGGGCCAGTGGACTGGAAGATAGCTAATGTTGTTCCATTGTTCAAGAAAGGCTCTAGGAATAAGCTGAGAAATTACACACTAGTGAACCTGACATCAGTCATAGGTAAATTATTGGAAGGTTTTCCAAGGAGCAGGATACTGTATACAGTATATGTATCTGAATAGACAGGGCATGATTGGGGATAGTCAATATGAATGTGGGTGGTAGGCTAACCAATCTTACAGAATATTTTTTGAGGAGGTTATGTGGAAGGTTGATGAAGGAAAAGCAGTGAGCATTGCCTACATGGACTTTAGTAAGGCCTCTAACAAAGGGAAGCATTCAGAATGAAGTAGTATATTGGATTGAGCATTGGCTTGGAAGGAGATGATAGAGAGTGGTTGTCATGGTACGGTCGGTGAAGTCCGTATTCCGGTTCACGGTCCGGTCCATCGACCCTTGCTGCAGGTTTTCCTGTCTACCCTGTTTCTGTCTTGTTGAGCTCTAATTGAGTCAGCTGATGCTCGTTGGGGCTGGCTGCATAAATACCTTCAGAGACCAGGGTGTGGCTGCTGGATTGTTCTTGTCCTTACTCCTTGTATCCCTTCCTCTGCCTTCTGTTTCCTCGGCTGAAGCCCTGCCTTGTTTTGCCGGTAACTCTCACCTCACCTGAAGTTCTCGTCTCGCCTTGCTTTGCCGGAAGCCTTGCCTTGTCTTGCCGGTAACTATTGCCTCACCTGAAGTTCTCATCTCGCTTTGCATTGCCTGAAACCTTGCCTTGTCTTGCTGGTAACTCTTGCCTCATCTCACCTGCAGTCTTGGCCTGGAGCCACCCTGTACCAAGCTCCCTTCCTGTCCCTTGCCTCCGCCCAGGTAAGCCAGGCCGCCTTGCCGTTACCTGTAGTTGGTTCTGTCCCTTCCTGTCCCTTGCCTCTGCTGAGTGGTGATCCACACCCTGCCCAGGAGATCCGCACCCTGCCCAGGAGGAGCCTCCTGATAGCCTCAAGCCTGAAGACTCCAGCCTCCTGCCAAGCCTCGTCTCTAGCCTCCAGCCTCCTGCCAAGCCTCGTCTCTAGCCTCCAGCCTCCTGCCTCCAGCCTCGCCTCGCCTCAAGTCTCCTGCCTCCTGCCAAGCCTCGCCTCAAGTCTCTAAGTCTCCAGCCTCGTCCTGCCTGCCAGCCAAGCCTCGTCCTTGCCTAGTTCTGGGATCCAAGCCAGAGGCAAGACCCAGATTCTGGGTCCTTGTCCAGTCTCTGGCTCAGAGTCCAAGCCCGGGCTCCTAGCTCTTTTGTCCAGTCCTGTTCCAGGTTCCCGGTTTTCCTGTCCATGTCCTTGCCATCGCCCTGTATCCTAGTCCTGTCCCTAGTACTTCAGTGTCTGTATCTTGCACTTGGGTCCGTTTCCAGCCACCTCTGTATGACAGTGGTAGTTGATGGTTGTCTCTCTGACTGGAGGCCTGTGACTCGTGGTGTCTACAGGGATTGGTTCTGGGTCCATTGTTGTTTATTACCTATATTAATGATTTGGATAATAACGTGGTAAACTAGATCTGCAAATTTGCAGATAACACCAAGATCGGGGGTATAGTGACAATGTTTAAGGCTACCAAAGCTTGCAGCATGACCTGGCCAGCTAGAAAAATTTAATGCAGACGTGTCTGAGGTGTTGCACTTCGGCAAGATAAACCAGGGCAAGTCTTTGACAGGGAATAGTAGGACACGGAGGTGTATGGTAGAGCAAAGGGATTTGGGTATACAGATCCATAATTCCTTGGAAGTGGCATTATGGAATAGATACTGTAGGGATGTAAAGAGAGCTTTTGATACATTGGCCTTCATAAGACTGAGCACCAGGTACAGGAGTTGAGTTGTATAAGACGTTGGTGAGGCCTAATTTGGAGTATTGTGTGCAGTTTTGGTGACCTACCTACGGAAAGATGTAAATAAGGTTGAAAGAGTACAGCGAAAATTTACAAGGATGTTGCCGGGTCTGGAGGCCCTGAGTTACAAGGAAAGATTGAATAGTTCAGAGCATTGTTTCTTAGAACGTAGAAGATTGAGAGGAGACTTGATGGGTATACAAAATTAAGAGGGGTATAGATAGGGTAAATGCAAGCAGGATTTTTCCACTGAGGTTAGATGGGACTACAATGAGAGGTCATGGGTTATGGGTGAAAGGTGAAGAATTTAAGGAGAACATGAAGGGAAACTTCTTCACTCAGAGTGCAATGAGAATATGGAACAAGCTGCCAGTGGAAGCGATAGATGTGGGTTTGATTGCAACATGTTAGAGAAGTTTGAATAAGCACATGGTATATAAGGGCCATGAACTGGGCGCAGGTAGGTGAGACAGGGCATAGAGCTGAAGGACCTGTATCTGTGCTGTAGTTCTCTGTGATTCTATGACTTTCGGAAGTGGGGAAGATGTTCAGCAGTGGAATTTATGACCTATTTATATGAAGCAGTACTTCCTAGACGTCATGTAGTGCTCACACTATGGTAATGTCATGTTTGTAACAGAATCCTCATAACATTTTACAGGTCTTTTCATCTCAGCTTTGATCCTTTTATGACACTATCAAATGTATGTTAATTTGCCTGTCAATTTTTTTTTCTTCTTAACTTTCTAATTTCCTTTTTTTTCTTTGGCTGATTGATTTTTACGCATTGCACACTGCCAGTTTTGTGATTTCAGGACATATGAAAGACCTATGCATTGTCAGCAACTGTATAATATTTAAAAATCATGCATCCCTCTGTAATAAAATAAATGACACTCAACTCAAAGCATTACAGTACACAATTAATATGCAGCAGTCACTAAATCAAGTTGTTATTTTAAACTCAGCAAGAACCCAAAACAATGTAATGAATGTGTGGCTAAATTATGCAATTATGTAGGTTGAGGGTAAAGTATTCAGAATGTGGAGAATTCAAATAATGCTGAATAAGCTATAACTATTTGAACCAGAAAACAGTGGTCTAATCCAAAAGGTAGCACCTCTAGCAGCACTGTTGTCCTTCAATGGTACAAACATGTACTGGTTTTAATCCTGGTCTCTGTAAAGGAGGGAATCAATACCGTAAGACATGAGACACAGGAGCAGAATTAGCACATTCAACCTATTGAATCTGCTCTACCATTCCATCGTGGTTATTTATTATGTGAGGCACTGTAAAGTTAGTAAGCAGATTATATTAGGGTTGACATCCTGAAACAGATGGAGAAGGACAAATGTGAAAGACAAAGGGTATAAAGCAGCAGCAAAATTTAGGCAGCTAAGATTTCCTAGAGGGGGGCTGCAGAAAGTCGCCGAGGGTGATCAATGGCAGCAAATTCTGCATTTATCCAGAGAGCCTTTTCTGCCTTCCCAGCAGCTGCCAGATCATTTATCCAATCATTACACGTTCAAATAGTCACCCGGGTGGTGCTGAATGTCAAAGGTTCCCAATTAGCAATTATACAAAAGATAATAATGTACCTGGAACTGCCAAGCATGTCAAGTTGGCTCAAAACCAACAGTACCAAAGTCAAGAAGGAACAAAAAAAGAAAGAGTGATAGAGTATTTCAACTGCTTTGGTTCCAATCCACAGGGTTATTAAGGACCTAGAATTTTTGGTCACTGCAAAGACAAATTTAATAGTCATTGCATAGAGAGCAATAATCATTTCATGTTTAATCCTATCACTGGGACATTCAATACACAAGGCACAAAGCATCATGTGTCACCTTATCAGATATTATATTAGGTAAGGCCTCTCCTTACCATCTCCTTACATCTGGGGAAGAAGGTTGCTTATGTGAGAATGTTGTTCTTGGACTACAGTTCAGCATTCAACACCATAATTCCATCCAGGCTCGACAGGAAGCTCAGAGACCTCAGCCTTGACCCTGCCTTGTGCAGCTGGATCCTGGACTTCCTGTCAGCTCACCAGCAGGTGGTAAGGGTGGGCTCCCTCACCTCCACCCTTCTGACTCTCAGCACAGGAGCCCCTCAGGGCTGTGTACTAAGTCTCCTCCTTTACTCCTTGTATGCCCATGACTGTGTTGCCACCCACAGCTCTAATCTGCTAATTAAATTTGCCAATGACACTACATTGATTGGCCATATCTCAAACAATAACGAGGTGGCCTACAGGGAAGAAGTCATCTCTCTGACACAGTGCTGTCAAGAAAAGAACCTCTCCCTCAATGTCACAAAAATAAAGCAGCTGGTTGTGGATTACAGGAAGAATGGAGACAGGCTAACCCCTATTGACATCAACGGATCTGGGGCTGAGAGGGTAAACAGCTTTAAGTTCCTCTGCATCCACATCACCGAGGACTTCATGTGGTCTGTACACACCAGCTGTGTGATGAAAAAGGCACAACAGCGCCTCTTTCACCTCAGTCGGCTGAGGAAATTTGGTATGGGCCCCCAAATCCTAAGAACTTTCTACAGGGGCACAATTGAGAGCATCCTGACTGGCTGCATCACTGCCTGGTATGGGAACTGTACCTCCCTTAATCACAGGATTCTGCAGAGAGTGGTGCGGACAGCCCAGCGCATCTGTAGTTGTGAACTTCCCATGATTCAGGACATTTACAAAGACAGGTGTGAAAAAAGGCCCAAAGAATCACTGGGGACCCGAGTCACCCCAACCACAATCTACTCCAGCTGCTACCATCTGGGAAATGATACCACAGCATAAAAGCCAGGACCAACAGGTTCCAGGACAGCTTCTTCCACCAGGCCATCAGACTGATTAACTCACGCTGATTTGAGTGTGTTTCTACGTTACATTGACTGTCCTGTCTATTATAAATTATTCTAAATTACTATGATTGCACATTGCACAGTTAGATGGAGATGTAAGTTAAAAATTTTTGCTCCTCATGTATGTAAAGGATGTAAGAAATTTAGTCAATTCAATTCAATTCCTGAATGCACTCTACACTAGCAGAGCACTTAAAGGAAATCAGGTAAGTCCAGTCACGGTTCTGGGGTTTGGGGAGAGGGCTGTTTGATTGTAAGCATTAGCCCAGGCAATGGGACTGCTAAGGCAGTTTGTTGCCAGCAGACAGAAGGGTTGATGGTTAGTTTCTGGAGATATCAGGTGATGAGAAGGATGTTGTGAATGTTAGCCAAAGTTGAGTGTGACCATGCCAAAAGGTTTAATCATTGCTTGAGCATAGGTGTAGTTGAAATGTGCTACAGTTGTGAATCAAGAGTAGGAGGATGTGCTTGTGGGGCGGGGTTGGGGAAGCTAGGGGAGGCAGGTGTAAATTTGTGGTTGCTAGTCATGGTGGGGATCAGCATTCTACTACACTGTCGGCTGAGAATGAGTTTTGATAGTTCAGGGTGACATTGGTTGTCTGTGGAAGTTGATTACATGGAACTTAGAACAGTACAGCATAGGAATAAGCCACTTGTCCACAATGTTGTGTTCACTCAACTTCACTTACCCCGTCATTGAGATGTCCCCATAACCCACAGACTCACTTTCAAGGTCTCTTTTTGTTATGTTTTCCATATTTATTACTTTTTATTTATTATAATTTTTTGTATTAGCTGGGTGTGGTTTTTCATTGACTCTATTACGGTTCTTGGATTTACTAAGTATGCCTGCAAGAAAACAAATATCAGGTTTTATATCAACATACATCAAAGTTGCTGGTGAACGCAGCAGGCCAAGCAGCATCTATAGGAAGAGGTGCAGTCGACGTTTCAGGCCGAGACCCTTCGTCAGAAACGTCGACTGCACCTCTTCCTATAGATGCTGCTTGGCCTGCTGCGTTCACCAGCAACTTTGATGTATGTTGCTTGAATTTCCAGCATCTGCAGAATTCCTGTTGTTTGATCAGGTTTTATATGATAACGTATGTACTTTCATAATAAATTTTGAACTAATTACACTCACAATCAAATACCCAACTAAACTAATCAATTCTGTCCACACAGTGTCAATATCCTTCCAGTTCCTGCACATTCATACAGGGGCTGGAGGGATGTGTCAGGTCCAGTCAGGTATGGAGATCACTAAAGTTAAAAGTGACAAATTACATAATATAGCACACGTTACTACAATTTTCAGGCAACTCAAGTTCAAACTCAAGTTTAATTATCATTCAACCCTACAGGAATACCCATGAATACAGCCAAACGAAACTGTGTTCCTCTGGGGCAAGGTGAGAAACACAGTGCCACAGCACAAGGCACATATAGCACATATAAGATAGCAAGTAAGCAAACCGAACATTCACAGAAAAATATAAAAGGCCCAAGTCCCTGAGTGACATGTCCTGTAAACTGATAGTGCATAGGTGTTATCAGTAAGAACAAACAGTTCTCAGCAGTCTGCAAATGAGCACACGCATGCACAAAATCCAGCTTGTCATTCCACTGACTGAACAGTGGAGGGCAGCACCAACAGGCGGGCCCAGATCCCAACTGAGCATGGATGCTGTACTATACTGCCTCCAGTGTGTCCTCTTCTGCACTGCTGAAAAAGGCAAGCCCATGGCTTGAGGCCTAGTGCTTGCTACAACTGAGGTCACACATCTCCCTCACTGTCTGTCTTTCCAATAAACAAGGAAAATGGACTTGCTGCATTTTATGTTACCAATGTCCAACAGGATCTTGTGATCACAAGAGAAACATCCAAGATTATCACTCGCAGTTAGACTGCACATAAACTCGGATACCTTCTAGTAGCAGGCAGTTAACACAATCCGCACCAAATCCAGCTCCTCCACCACTGAGCAGGTCATTGAAGGGGTAGACCTGCAGTACCTGAAGTTCTTAAGTCCAACATTTTCCTGCGATTGTAAAAAAGGCTTATAAATAAATAAAAATGTCTCTCGGTCCCTGAGAGGCTGCTGCATCCTAATATGCCATCATCTTACTGGAAGGTGCAAACTGTATTTGTAGGCCTCTGATATTGACAGGGCTATGGATTTTACTCATAAGATTTCCTCTACTCTTCAGATATAGATAATCATTGTTTCAGGTATTAAATCTTTGTAGGGTATGCAGCTTGCCATTAAATCCTTTGATTTCTGAACTGCATTTTTCATCTGCTTTCTCAGGATTACCAACTTGACAGTTTGAAACTTCCACTTTCTTTGAATACATTTCATTATTCAATTAGTGAAAGATGATGAGCTTGTACTTCAGCATCCTCCCTAGATGAAGTTTATGAATATGTCATGTCATCTTCAGAGGGGAATGAATATTGGGGATTTATGTTTTAAAATTGCTTGCCTCATTGGGTATTATTCTATTGGAATGCTGAGCCATGTGTATTTGTGTGATAAACAATAAGAAAGCATCCAAGAATAAGCAGTAGGCAACAATACACATAATTAAAAGAAAATAAAAATTGGGAAGGCAAGCCAAGATCCAACACATGCAAACCACCGATAGACGAAAAGCCACAGAGACCTAAAAGCCAGCACTTACAGAGACTGAGTTTATGCTCAGGAATGAAGGACAAGGAAATGGCGAAGAAATTCTAAGCATAACGAAGAACTCAGGCAACAATGTGTGAGGTAAGATAACTGTGCATATGGCAACTAATACAGAAAATGAAATCAAAGCAGGGAAAAACAGGAAGTTTTTTCTGAATTCATGTCATTTTACTCTACTCACTGTTCTCAATTTAAAAATTTGATGTTATATAATTTAGGAATATAATACAGGAACTATATTAACTTTTGAGAAAATTGAGCAATATATTTTTTTGAGCTGCTGGTAACTTTCCCCTATTTAATTAGGGTTGTACTGTTATGTGTCCATTAGTATCTGACAGCTGTACATCAATGTGATTGTTTTGCTTACTGCACTTTGCTTAGCTGACAGAATCTTTGTATACAGTATTTGCTGCTCTACACAAAGGGAAAGGGTAGGGTGGGGGTAGGGCTACAGTCAACAGCAGGGGTACAGAGAGAGGACTCTCTTTTTACTATCTGTAAACAGATCTGATGAGTCTGTTGGGTCACCTATTGCATCCGGTGCTCCCGGTGTGGCCTCCTCTACATCGGTGAAACTTGACGCAGATTAGGGGACTGCTTCGTCGAGCACCTCCACTCCGTCTGCCACAACAGATGGGATCTCCCAGTAGCCACCCACTTCAACTCTGCTTCCCACTCCCATTCAGATATGTCCATACATGGCCTCCTCTACTGCCATGATGAGGCTAAACTCAGGTTGGAGGAGCAACACCTCATATACCGTCTAGGTAGTCTCCAGCCCCTTGGTATGAACATAGAATTCTCCAACTTCCAGTAATTCCCTCCCCCTCCCTTCCTCTATCCCTATGTCACTCTGCCCCCTCCCCCAGCTGCCTATCACCTCCCTCATGGTTCCGCCTCCTTCTACTACCCATTGTGTTTTCCCCTATTCCTTCTTCACCTTTCAATAGAAATAGACAATAGGTACAGGAGTAGGCCATTCGGCCCTTCGAGCCAGCACCGCCATTCACTGTGATCATGGCTGATCATCCACAATCAGTATCCATTTCCTGCCTTATCCCCATAACCTTTGATTCCGCTATCTTTAAGAGCTCTATCCATCTCTTTCTTGAAAGCATCCAGAGACTTGGCCTCCACTGCCTTCTGGGGCAGAGCATTTCACATATCCACCACTCTCTGGGTGAAAAAGTTTTTCCTCAACTCCGTTCTAAATGGCCTACCCCTAATTTTTAAACTGTGGCCTCCGGTTCTGGACTCACCCATCAGCGGGAACATGCTTCCTGCCTCCAGCGTGTCCAATCCCTTAATAATCTTATATGTTTCAATAAGATCCCCTCTCAGCCTTCTAAATTCCAGAGTAAACAAGCCCAGTCGCTCCAATCTTTCGACATATGACAGTCTATTTCCTGCCTATCTCCTCACCTGGAACCTACCAGCCTTCACCTTCCCACCCTCCCCCCACCTTCTTTATAGGGCCTCTGCCCCTTCCCTCTACAGTCCTGACGAAGGGTTCCGGCCCGAAACCTCGACCGATCTTTTCCACAGATGCTGCCCGACCTGCTGCGTTCCTCCAGCGTGTTGTGAGAGTTGCTTTGACCCCAGCATCTGCAGATTATTTTGCGTTAACAGTTCTGATGAAGCTGCTGTCCCATATTTCTGACCTCCTGAGTTCCTCCAGCATTTTGTCTGTCTTTTTCTATTCTCCATTTTTATTTCAAATTTCCACCAACTGCAGTTCTGTTTTATTTTCACCCATTGTATTTTTTTAATTTTATACTTTCAATACTCTACCTTTGGGGAAAAAAATACATCGACTCCAAAATCAATTTTGCAACATGGATTGGAAAATTACAATGAACTTCACCTGAAGGGAATAAGTACAATTATGCCATTGCAGAGAGAATGCAAAGAACACTTTGGTGAGGACTTAAGGTAGTTGCTGGAGTTAATGTCATGTGGGGTTATTTCACTGCACCCGTAGAACAATTTTTTAAACATGTAAACTTAAGTCATTATTTTTAAAAAATTGGTTATGGACATCTTAAGTACCAGTAGTTCACTGAGTTTGCTAGGACACGCTTAGCCATCATTAGCACTGCAACATTACATTTTTTACCTACTGGTAACGTGATAACTGACTTTGAGCCATTTCAAGGGAATTAGTTCCTTTTGAAACTCTTCACCAAGTGAATCCGTTCAAGTTGCCAGATGCCGTGGCCTGTTATTCTTAAGATTTTCTTGTTGCTTATACTAATTTTGGCAAATCCCTGTGCCAGATTCAATATTAGATGCAAGTTGCTAAGTAATGCTAAATAATAATTGTGTATAATGCAAAGTAATTATCACAATATCTACCATTGTCCTTTCACTTACAATATGATTTTCCTAATCTTTGTAAATTAAAATTGAATTGTCTTTGAACCCTATTTCATGCTTTTGTTTGTATCCTGCCGCTCAAAGTCCAACCCTATGTCCCCACCGTGAGAGGTGGAAACGGGTAAGGCCGGCCGACAGGGCTCTGGTACAACCGTACAGGCCAATCCCCTGTACAGTAGACGCAATGAATGATGAACTCAAAAACATACCATCGGCTTCAGAGGACAATGGGGACAAGAGGTCAGCGATGGCCTCTCTCCACTTAGGAGCTAAGTGCCCAAGTAAGTTTGTATTTTGTGATTGAGCTCTTGCTCATTTGCCCAGCTTATCAGAGTTGCCATACAGTCACATGAAAGTTATCCTTACCCTAATTTAAAATCTCAATGGCTGTTTTTTATTACTCCCTTTAAACACTATGTTGAACTCAGTCGGGTTATTGTTTGATAGATTCCGTTCGGCTAATTAAACCTGGCTCATTAGCATTCTAAATATAAATGGATTGCTTCCCTGTTGATTCCAAAGCATTGTGTTGCAGAATAGGATCCTGCCCACATGCTGGTAATTCATTGCCTTTGAGCATGTTATTGATTTTCCTAATTTATTTGAAGAGTAAACCAGCCTGCTTTTCACAAATAATATCCTGACCTCATGTTTATGCGTTTTGCCATTTCATTGCAGCAGCCAATGACTCAGAATTCCCACTAGAGTTTTTGGTTACTTAGTTCCATCTATAAATTCTTCACAGCCAGTACATCTCATTATACATCCCTGATAATTATGTGAATTCATGTTCCACTCTCTTTTATGCTTCCCTTATTTTTCCTGTAATGCACACCTTATAACCTAAAATAACCATTACTGGATCTTTAATAAGCTAGTAAATTGAGCTCAATGCCTCTTATGCTTGTTTTGATTGATAGCACATGGAGGCACCTTCATGAATCCCCAGAGCCCTCGATGACCCTGTGAATTCTGACCCTGTGGTGATGTGAGAGCATCGTTCAGGAGGGGAAAGCATCTGGCTCAGACGGTATACCAGGCTGAGAACTGAAAACCTGTACTAATCAACTGGCCTGTGTGTTTTCAGACATCTTCACCCTCTTGCTTCGGCATTCTGAGGTAGACACCTGCTTCAGGCAGGCTTCAATCACGCCGGTGCACAAGAACAATATGATGACATGCCTCAATGGCCATTGTCCAGGAGCACTTAACTGGATCAACTACAGTTTGCTTACTGTCACATCAGGTCAACAGCAGGTGTCATTTCTTTGGCTCTTCACTCAGCTCTGAAATATCTGGACAGTGAATGTATATCAGGATGCTCTGCATTGATCACAGCTCAACATTCAGCACTATCATCCCCGCAAACTAATCACTAAATATCAAGACCTAGGCTTCGATGCCTCCTGTGGAACTGGATTCTCAATTTCCTCATTTGCAGACCCTCGTTAGTTCTGATTGGCAACAACATCTCCTCCACCATCGCCACCAGCACAGGTGCACCACAAGGCTGTGTTCTCCACCCTCTGCTCAACTCACTTTATACCTATGATTGTGTGGCTCAGTGCAGCTCCAATGCCATATTTAAGTTAACCGGCAATACTTCTGCAGTTGGCTGAATCAAAGGTGATGATGAATCAGCATGTACATAGGAGAGTGATTGAAAATCCGGTTGAATGGTGCAAATGGTACAATGACAACCTCTCACTCAACATCATCAAAACCAAAGACCTGATTATCAACTACAGGATGAAGAAGCCGGAGGTCCATGAGTCAGTTCTCAATAGAGGATCAGAAGTGGACAGGGTCAGTAACTTTAAAATCTTTGGTGATGTAATATCAAAAGATCCTTCCTGGGATGAGCAAATATTTGCTATCACAAAGAAGGCACGACAGCACCTCTACTTTCTGAGAAGTTCGTGTAAGTTTGGCATGTCATCTAAAACACTGATGAACTACTATAAATACACAGTGAAGAGTATCCTGACTGATTGCTCTCAGCTATGATTGCCTTTTAATCCACTTCTGACTCCTCTCTCCACTTTCTTAATCTCTCTGTCTCCATTTCTGGAGACAAACCGTCTATCAGCATCTTTTATAAATGTACCAATTCCCACAGCTATCTTGACTATACCTTTTCCCACCTCTTCCTAGAGATGCTGCCTGGCCTGCTGCGTTCACCAGCAACTTTGATGTATGTTGCTTGAATTTCCAGCATCTGCAGAATTCCTGTTGTTTGCCTTTTCCCACCCTGTCTCCTGTAAAAATACTATTCAATTTTCTCAGTTCCTTTGTCTCTGCCACATCTGTTCCCAGGCTAAGGCTTTCCCTTCTAGGACATCAGCGATGTCCTCTTTCTTCAAAGAGGCCTTTGGCCTTTATTAATCAAAGTATTGAGTATAAGAGCTGGAATGTTATGATGAGTTTGTATAAAGCATTGGTGAGGCCGAATCTGGAGTATTGTGTTCAGTTTTGGTCACCAAATTGCAAGAAGGATATTAATAAGGTTGAAAGAGTGCAGAGAAGGTTTACAAGGATGTTGCCGGGACTTGAGAAACTCAGTTACAGAGAAAGGTTGAATAGGTTGGGACTTTATTCCCTGGAGCGTAGAAGAATGAGGGGAGATTTGATAGAGGTATATAAAATTATGATGGGTATAGATAGAGTGAATGCAAGCAGGTTTTTTCCATTGAGGCAAGGGGAGAAAAAAACCAGAGGACATGGGTTGGGTAAGGGGGGGGAAAGTTTAAAGGGAACATTGGGAGGGGCTTCTTCACACAGAGAGTGGTGGGAGTATGGAATGAGCTGCCAGACAAGGTGGTAAATGCGGGTTCTTTTTTAACATTTAAGAATAAATTGGACAGATACATGGATGGGAGGTGTATGGAGGGATATGGTCCGTGTGCAGGTCAGTGGGACTAGGCAGAAAATGGTTCGGCACAGCCAAGGAGGGCCAAAAGGCCTGTTTCTGTGCTGTAGTTTCTATGGTTTCTATGGTTTCTAATGGGTTTTCCCTTCCTCCACCATTAACACTGCCCTCACCTGCATCTCCTCCATTTTCGGGACATCTACGCTCACCCTATCTTCCCACTGCCTTAACAGGGTTAGAATTCCTCATGTCCTCACCTACAATCCCATGGGACTCTGCATCCCACACATCATTCTCTGCAACTTCCGTCACCTTTAATAAGATACTAACACCAAACACATCTTTACCTGCCCCCACACCACTCTCTGCTTCCCACTGGGATTTCTCCCTCCGTGACTCCGCTGTCCATTTGACCCTGCTGACACGCGTCCCTGCAAGTGACAGAGATGCTACATCTACCTCCTCCCTTACCTCCATTTGGGAGCCCAAACAGTCCTTCCAGGTGAAGCAACACTTCAACTGTGAATCTGTTAGAGTCCTCTATTGTATCCGGGGCTCCTGACAGGGCTTCTCGACAATGGTGAGAGCCGGTGCAAACTGAGTGACTGCTTTGTCAAGCACCTTTGCTCCATCTGCCAAAAGCAGAACTTCCTGGTGTCCAAATATTTTAATTCCTATCCTTATTCCCATTCCGACATGTTGGTCCATGTCCTCCTCTTTTGCTGCAATAAGGCCAGATTTTCAATTCAGTTTTGGAAGTTATCGTTATATTGAAAACTAAAATCTGCTTTCACCACTGCCTTGGATATTGATTTCCAGATTACAACTCTGATAATTTGTTACTCTCTCATTCTGGTTCTTTATTCTCCATGTTCAATCACTTTGGTGAACTTGAATACTACTTGACATATTCAGGCATCTGACGTGATGCAAGATCATATCTGAGACGTATTCAACAATTACCTTGTGGAATGTGACCTTCTTAGCTGTTCTCAAGTGCTTTTCATGACCGTCACAGTTGCTGTATGCCTTTGTTAAAGTAATCCTGTTATTACGGATTGATTTAAACTTAAGATATAACTATCACTGAGAAACAGATACGCACATGAATTATGCTTTGATGGCTACAGTATGATAACCTGCATGCTAGAGAATTGAAAGCTTTGTCATTTACAAAGGCAATAAAAATTCAAGCAGGCTTATGTAAGACAGCATTGAAGTATAAGAACAGGAGTATACAAAGACAAACTGATGTATTGAGCCTAACTGATATATTGTTGCAACCAAGCTTCTACACTCTTCATCCCTTCCCCCTCTCCATAATATTCTCCTCACAATCTCCGATAAAGAAGATTGAAGAAATCTCACCATGCAAAGAAATGCAAACCCTAATATTCTGTTCCTGGTTATTCTTCGAGAAAATGATTAAGTTATTTTTCTTGGCAAAAACAATCTGTAAATTTGACTACCATTGCTGAATTTCTCTGTGGTAATACTGAAAGATTCCAAGCTTGTCACAGTACTACTCTTTTCCTGCTCATTATTTTTGATCCTGTCTAAATCTCTGAAGATGTATGCTGAGCATTGTTGCCATGTGATGAAGAACATAAAGCAGAGATAATATTCAGAGAAAAGCTTTGACAACATCCTTAATTCTGCATAGCAATTTGTTATAGTTAAACTTAAGATTCAAGCTTATATCTGATTATAACTATCACTGAGAAGCAGATACACACATGTCAACATGACACACCAGACAAGATCCAAGGCCAAGTACTCAGGAAGTGTGTGACATCTTCTAAATTTCACTCATCCAGGCTGCTGTCCCCACTTGCTTCAAATCAGCTACATCATCCCTGTAACATAGAACTCGACACCTTCAGATCTAAACAATTGCTGCTCGGTGGCACTGATGCCAATCATGAAGGGCTTTGAATAGCACACATCACGAACTTCATTCCTGCCACACTGGATTCCCACTGACAGAATTGCCCTATGACAGATACCATAGCATCTGTCATGCACCTGGCACCAACAAACCTTGTAAACAAGGACACTTAATTAGAATGCTGTTTCTGGATTTCGGTTCAGCACTCAATACGATTGTCCCACAGACCTTGGTGAACAAACTCCTACCCTTTGGTCTAAATACACCACTGTGCAACTGGGTGTAGGACTTCCTAACCAACAGACATTAGTTAGGACGTATAACCACTCCTCCTCAACACCAGTGATCCCAGGGCTATGTTCTGGGCCCATG
Organism: Mobula hypostoma; assembly: GCF_963921235.1. NCBI lineage: Eukaryota > Metazoa > Chordata > Chondrichthyes > Myliobatiformes > Myliobatidae > Mobula > Mobula hypostoma. Next base: position 198,888,356 of record NC_086098.1, read on the forward strand.
GCTGTAAACTCTGCTCTCACATGAATGCATGACAAACACCCAGATAATCACATAGTCAAGTTCGCCGATGACACGACAGTGGTGGGGCTCATTACCAATAACAATGAGATGGACTACAGAGAGGAGGTAGATGAGCGTACAGTCTGGTGCCAGGCAAATAACCTCTTCCTCAATGTCAACAAGACAAAGGAGAGGGTTATCAACTTCAGAAGAACTTGCACCATTCATACCCCTTGTTACAGTTTCAAACTCCTCGGAGTGTACACCTTGTACAATCTCTCATGGTCCCAGAATACATTCTACATGATCAAAACAATTCAACAATGCCTCTACTCTCTGAGGAGGTTGAAGAGAACTGGACTAAGCATATTAATATTTATGACATTCTACAGATGCACAGTCGAGAGAATCCTAACATGCTGTATCACTGCATGGTACAGAAACTGCACTGCAGTGGACAGGAAAGCTCTAAAACTGGTAGATAAAACTGCCCAACCCATCATTGGCAACAGCCTACCCACCATCAAGGATAAATATATAGAAAGGTGCTGGAAAAAGGTGAACAATATCATGAAGAATCCCACCCACCCTGCTCATGGACTATTTGTCCCACTCTCATCAGGGAGGAAGCTATATAACATCCACACCTGGACCACCAGACTCAAAAAAAAAAAAAAAAAAAAGTTACTTTCCCCAAGCAATAGGTCTGGTCAACACCCCCACCCACTAACCCACTCCACCACCACTACTTTATCATTTCCCGAGAGAGTACACACTCTCCTGCACCAAGTGTCACGTTATGGACATACAATTATTCTACGTAAAGTATATAAGCTATCTTATGTATTTATGTTTATTGTGTCTAATTATTGAGTTTTTTTTATCTTATTGCATTCTTTTTAGCTGCATTGGATCTGGAGTAACAGTTATTTCATTTTCCTTTATACATGAGTACTGGAAATGTCATTAAATGATCTTGAAACTTAATTACAGGTAGTGCTAAAAAGATGAACTTTCAACAAATAAATAATGCTTTTGCTGAGCCCTGTTTGCAAAATATGACAATACAAATACATGAATAAATACTTAAGGAGCAGGTGTGGACCACTTGGTCTGACATTCCAGTGACACCAAATAATTAGAACATGGCTGATCAGAATATATGTTTGTAAGTATAATATAAGGATGTGGAAACCACAGGAAAGGTGCAGAGGAGATTTACAAGAATGTTGCCTGGATTGGGGAGCATGCCTTATGAGAATAAGCTGAGTGAACTTGGCCTTTTCTCCTTGGAGCGACGGAGGATGAGAGGTGACCTGATAGAGGTGTATAAGATGATGAGAGGCATTGGTCGTGTGGATAGTCAGAGGGTTTTTCCCAGGGCTGAAATGGCTAGCACAAGAGGACACAGTTTTAAGGTGCTTGGAAGCAGGTACAGAGGAGATGTCAGGGGTAAGTTTTTTACGCAGAGAGTGGTGAGTATGTGGAATGGGCTGCCGGCAACAGTGGTGGAGGTGGAAAGGATAGGGTCTTTTGAGAGACTCCTGGACAGATACATGGCGGTCAGGAAAATAGAGGGCTATGGGTAACCCGAGGTAATTTCTAAGGTAAGGGCATGTTTGGCACAGCTCTGTGGGCCGAAGGGCCTGTATTGTGCTGTAGGTTTTCTATGTTTCTATGATATTTATTTATTTATTTAGAGATACCATGCAGAACAGGCCCTTCTGGCCCAATGAGCCATACTGCCCAGCAACACAGCTAGCCTGATAACGACAGCTGGTTCTTCACTGGCTAGCAGAATCATGGGACAATTTACAATGACCAATTAACCTAACTGGTATGTCTTTGGACTGTGGAAGGAAACAAGAGCACCTGGAGGGAACCCACGTGCTCACGGAAAGGACGTACAGGATTCCTCTGGGTGATTCGTTTTTCTCCCTCAACCCAAACATGTGCTGGTATGTTAACTAGCCTGTGGTAAAAAAAACATGTGTTATAGCTTTATATTTTAAGTGCAGTAGGACATTGTAAACATTTATCATTCATTAGATCTAGCCATTACTAAGTCCATCACTTATGGAAACACTCTAACTGTCCTTGAGAAGTTAGTGGTGAGCCAACTTCTTGAGTTACTACAGTCCATCTGGTAATGATATTGATTGATATAGAGATCCAGGATTCTGATGCCGCAATAACAAAGTAATGATGAGATTCTTGCAAGGCAGTATAGTGTGTGATTTGGATGGGAATCTGAAAGTGATCGTGCTTCTTGTCTTTCTTGGTGGTAGAGGTCACAGGTTTAGCAGGTGCCGTCAAGAGTAATCTAGCCAAATAAATGCAACGTATTTTGTAGATGTTGCAGATTACATCCATTGTGCACTGGTGATGGGTGGAGTGAAAGGTTATGATGGTGAATATGGTATCAATCAAACAGGCTGCTTTGTCCCAGATGGTGTCAAGTGCCCTGAGTGACACTGAAGCTGCATATTCAGGCAAATGAAGAATATTCCAGACTTGCATCTTGTGGATGCTGAAAAGGCTTTGAGGAAATAGAAAGTAAACCACTCACCACAGCATGGCCAGTATAATGACCTACACTTGTAATGATAGTAGTTGTGTGGCTCATGTAATTGTTCTTGTTTGGCAGTGACCGCCCAGGACACAATAGTAATGCATTTATTTGTCAAGCAGGTGGCAGACTCTTGCCTGTTCAATATGTTCTTTGCCTGAGGCTTGAGGCCTAAATTGTCGGACTATGCCCAAATATTATCTAAATCTGGCCAGACTGCCTTATTTTCAGAAGTATTTTGAATGGAATTTAAACGTTATACAATTACCTGAGGAACTGAATGCCATCATAGGAGATCAGAATTTCATGGCATTTCATAAAGTACACAGTATTTAGAGGTTAACCAGCCTGGTTGTGTTTATATGGTAAAGTTGAAGATGCCAGAAACTACAGAAAAATTATAGATTCTTTCCTACAAACTAACAAGTGAGAAGGGTGCTTAGATCACCTGTACAAGGATGTCAATACATCACCTACTCATGATTTACTTATATTTTATTTTATTGAGATACAGCATTGAACAGACCTTTCCAGCCCTTCGAGTCGTGCCACCCAGCAATCCCCCAATTTAATCCGAGCCTAATGATGGGACAATTTACAATGACCAATTAACCTACCAACCGGTACATCTTTGGACTGTGGGAGGAAACCGGAGCAGCCGTAGCAAGTCCACATGGTCACAGGGAGAACATACAAACTCCTTACAGTCAGTGGCGGGAACTAATCCCGAGCTGCTGGTATTGTAAAGCGTTGTGCTAATCACTGCACTACCATGACGTATATTTTCACACATTCATATTTCAATGTTTTCTCTCTGGAAATAAGTACCCATTCAGCCTGTTAACTGGCTTTCTCAAAGGCCTAGATCTCCTTAACTGTGTTCTGGCATTGTAGTTATGGCTTGATCTGAAGAGTGTTTGTAAAATTACATCACAGATAGATTGAAAATAGATGTTAAGTAGATGTAATTATTTGGTGAACATGGATAATTCTAACCTTCCTTCCAATTTGTACAAGATAATGTTTCTGGCAATGTACTTGTACTATCTCACAATGTCTCAGCACTGTGCATCAAATGCAAGTCAGTCTTAACACATACATGGTAGGTCACTCCAAATTCAAAAGTCCGCTGCACACCACAGAGTGTTGGAGTGGGGTCACTCTTCCCATCTGGATATCTGTGACCTTGTCTCTGAGTTGTGCCCAGAACAAGACAAGATTTTCTTTGCCTGCTGCCTGCCCTCACTACACCTGGTCTCACCTCTCTGTGGACTTCACCACTGATCTTCCTCTGTCAGATGGAAACGCTACCACTCTGGCAGTTGTGGACCAGTACTCCAAAGCTGCTCACTTCGCTGCTCTTCCCTAGCTCCTGTCAGTTCATGAATCTGCCAGCTTCATGGTTCTGCATGTGTTCAGGCTGCATGGCTTCCCTCAGTTCACATCGAGGACCACAGTTCACATTCCATTTTTGGAAAGCTTTCTGTTCTCTTTTGGGAGGCACAGACAGCGTCTCATCAGACTTCCACTTCCAATCTAATGGCCAGACTGAGAGAGTGAATCAGGAGCTGGAGACAACCCCATGCTGCTTTGTCTCTTCCAAATCCATGACCTGGACCTCCTGACTGGTTTGGGCAGATTGCCCACAATAACCTCCTGTCATCCTACACGGGCACGTCCACTTTGAATGTCAAAGGGATTCCAGCCACCACTCTTCCCTGACCAAGAAATTGACGTGGAAGCTCCTGCCACGGAACAGTTGGTCCAATGCTACATGCGCACATGGAGATGGGCTAGGGCTTCTCTGCTACGCACTCAGGAACAAAATGTCTGGCAGGCTGATGGACTCCACTGACAGGTGAGGCTTCTCAAGCCAGGGGAAAAAGTCTGGCTGGCATCTACAAATCTTCCTTTGAAAACTGAGAGTCACAAGTTGGCCCCACGATTTGTGGGACATTCGTGGTGAAGAAGGCTATCAATCAAGCCTCCAATACTGTAGACAGGGGTGTATGGGGTGTCCGTGGAGGGGTAGAACCTCTGATGGCGGGCTTGTCATGCTCCGCCCTGGGGAAGCTTGTCCATCTTTGGTCCCTACCTGCCACCCAACTCTCACCTTTGGCTCCAAGTAACTGTTTGCATGGAACAGAGGCCACAACCCGGTACACCTTTCGACAGGTGAGCTAAACCAGGTGAGGTAGTGGTAACCTCCAACCCCGGTGAGGTAGGGATACGTCTACCCCAGCATGCAAAGTTAGTTCTAGCTGACTGGGCAGATGAGATCAACTACAAGAAGGTGGTGCTGCAATGCTTTGTGGAGAGCGAAGGATGCGACAAGGCACAAAAGGTATCATAACTAATCACTGCAGCCAAGGAAGTCTCCAGATGTGACGACGATTTTTCGTGCCATTGGATTTTTGAGGACGAGAGAGTGAAACTGCCCCAGTGCAACGGGTGTTTCACTATAAAACTCCTCCTGCACAAGTTGCACAGACAAATGTCATCGTTGGAAACGATGGACCATGAACACATACTTACCATAATTGATGAAGATGATCCAGTGTTCCAAATTTCCTAGCTCAAGCCAATGACTTCCTCCTCCCTTCCTCCAGTCACCAACCCCCCCACCAACCCTCCACCACACTTCTCACTGTTCTCTTCTGTATAGCCCCTTGTGGCATCTTGCCGGGTGAGGGGCAGGATACAATATCTCATGGATTGGGAGGGCTATGGCCCTGAGGAACGTTCCCAAGTTTCGGCTCATGACATCCTGGGCAAGTCTCACATCCAGGACTTCCAGTGGGCACAGGTCTCTGTTGCCTCAGAAGCTGCGCCTTGGAAATGGAGGGGCCCTGTCACAACCACAAACTCTGGCAAGGAGTCTGAGTAACCTTGTAGGCAGGCAGCCAAATTATTCAGTAATCAGGTTCGTGAGTATGCACGTTGCAGTCAAATAGTGTTTCATTGTGGTTGTATTTAACCCCCTTCCTTTCATTTCAGTCTTGACGAATCTTGACCAAAGTACAGTGATGGCTAGGCTCCCTGCTTACCTTAGTCCTTATTGTGGTAAAGATTACAGTATAGATTGATGCTGTAAAGCAGCAAAATTAATTTAGTAATCATTTTCTGCTTCTGATCCGTAGTGTCGATGTTAACTTTTGAAGAAGATGGATGAGCCTCTTGCTCGCTACTACCCGAGGAAGATATCTGCACGTGACAATCTCTCTCTCTCCCTCTCACTTGCTGCTCCCAGATGAAGGACCCTGCATTCATATGGTCTCTCTCCCTCTCGCTCTCTCTCTTTCCCTTGGTGCTGTCAGATGATAGTGCCTGAGTCCTGGGTCTTGGGCACGGTTTGAATGACATGGTTTGTGGATTTGATTCGGCAGTTCACGTTATGATGTGTTTCTGGTTTCTGGTCGCTTCTTTATTGTTGCTATTTTGTCAGATTTTGATTGGGGCGGCCTGCAGATAACAAGCGACACGGTGCTAGATTGAAGGGAACTGAGCTGAACTGAATGTGCTTGGATTCTTTCGATGACTTTGTGGATTCATAGAAACATAGAAACATAGAAAACAGGTGCAGGAGTAGGCCATTCAGCCCTTCGAGCCTGCACCGCCATTCAGTATGATCATGGCTGATCATCCAACTCAGAACCCTGCACCAGCCTTCCCTCCATACCCCCTGATCCCCTTAGCCACAAGGGCCATATCTAACTCCCTCTTAAATATAGCCAATGAACTGGCCTCAACTGTTTCCTGTGGCAGAGAATTCCACAGATTCACCACTCTCTGTGTGAAGAAGTTTTTCCTAATCTCAGTCCTAAAAGGCTTCCCCTTTATCCTCAAACTGCGACCCCTCGTTTATGTTCTGTGTTTTTCCCTCATTTTTTTTGCCTTTTGCTCGATTTGTTTTTTTTGTGTGAGGGGGCGGTTTGATACATTGAAAGGGTTTCATGGTCTTCTTTGTTTCATGGCTGTCTGTAGGAAGACAAATCTCAGGGTTTTATACTGCATACCTACTTTGAGAATAAAAGTACTTTGAATCTTTGAGAAACAAGAGAAAATCTGTAGTTGCTGGAAATCCAAACAACACACACAAAATGCTGGAAGGGGGAGGGGTGAAATAAAGAGATTAGTGAAAGAGATACAGGGCTGGAAGAGGAAGAATCTGATAGGAGAAGACAGAAGCCATGGAAGAAATAAGAGATGGAGGTGATAGGCAGGTAAGGAGATAAGGTGAGAGAGAGAAACAGGAATGGCGGGTGGGGGTGGGGAGGACTTCACCAGAGTTCAAGGAATCGATGTTCATGCCATCAGGTTGGAGGCTACCCAGATGGAATGTAAGGTGTTGCTCCTCCAGCCTGAATGTGGCCTCATCGACATGTCAGGGTGGGAATGGGAAGTGGAATTAAAATGGGTGGCCACAAGGAGATCCTGCTTTTTCTGGCGGACAAAGCATAGGTGCTCAGCGAAGCAGTCTCTCATTCTGCGTCAGGTCACCTCCATCACCCACCAGGAAGGCTTCAAAGCTCTCCGCTTCTTTCTGGACACCAGGCCCAATCACTTCACCTCCACCACCACTCTCCTCCATCTAGTAAAGTTTCTCCTCACTCTCAATAATTTCTCCTTCAGTTCCCCCCACATCCATCAAACAAAAGGCATGGGGCACTCGTAGCGTCCCAGCTATGCCTGCCTGTTTGTCAGCTAAGTGGAAAATTCTATGTTCCAAGCCTACACTGGTATCACTTCCCAACTCTCCTACACTACTTTGATAAATGCATTGGTGGTACTTCCTGCACCCATGCTGAGCTTGTCGACTTCATAAACTTGCCGTCAACTTCAACCCTACCCTCAAATTTACACCTCCCTCCCCTTTCTCAATCTCTTTCTCTACATCTGGAGACAGCTTATCTACTGATGTCTATTATAAACCCATGGACTCTCACAGCTACCTGGACTATACCTCTTCCCATCCTGTTACTTGTAAAAACACCATCCCTTTCTCTCAATTCCTCCGTCTCTGCCACATCTGCTCTCAGGGTGCTTTTCATTCTAGAACTAAGGAGATGTCCTCCTTCTTCAAAGAAAGAGGCTTCCCTTCCTCCATCATCAACACTGTCCCCAACTGCATCTCTTTCATTTCATGCAAGTCTGCTCTTACCCCATCCTCCTGCCATGCTACCAGGGATAAGGTTTCTTTTGTCCTCACCTACTAATGGACCAGCCTCCACATCCAGCACGTAATTCTCCGAAACCTGCCACCTCTAGCGGGTTCCACCACCAAGTACATCCTTCCCTCCCCCACACTTTGTGCTTTCCGCAGGGATCGCTCCCCACGTGACTACCTTGTCTATTCATCCCTCTCCACTGATCTCACCCCCCCCCCCGGCACTATCCTTGCAAGCGGAACAAGTGATACACCTGCCCCTACGTATCCCCTCTACCTACCATTCAATGTCCCAGACAGTCCTTCCAGGTGAGGCGACATTTCATCTGTGAAACTATTGGGGTTATCTACTGTATCCGGTGCTCCCGATGTGACCTCCTGTATATCGGTGAGACCCAAAGCTGATTGGGAGACTGTTTCGCTGAACACCTACACTCTGTCCACCAGAAAATGCAGGTTCTCCCAGTGGCCAACCATTTTAATTCCATTTCCCATTCCCATTCCAACATGTCAGTCTATGGCCTCCTCTACTGTCATGATAAGGCCACACTCAGGTTAGAGGAGCAACACCTTATAGTTTGTCTAGCTAGCCTCCAACCTGATGTAACGAACATTGATTTCTCAAACTTCCAGTAAAGCAACCTCCTCCTTCACCATTCCACATTCCCATTTCCCTCTCTCGCCTTATGTCCTTACCCACATATCAGCTCCATCTGGTGTTCCTCCCCCTTTTCTTTCTTCCATGGTTTCTGTCCTCTCCTATCAGATTCCCGCTTCTCCAGCCCTGTATCTCACCCACCAATCAACTTCCCAGCTCTTTACTTCACCCCCTTCCCAACACCCCCGCCCCCACCCCCCCACGTTTTTACTCCGACCTCTCATCTTTCTTTTCCCGTCCTGATGAAGGGTCTCGGCCCAAAACATCGACTGTTTACTCTTTTCCGTAGATGCTGCCTGGCCTGCTGAGTTCCTATAGCATTTTGTGTGTGTTGCTTGAATCTTGGTGAGTTTCATTTAATGGCCCTGTTTGCCCAGCATTTATTATTTTTCCTTTTGTTCTGCACATTTCTTAATAGAATTCGGCGAACTGTTCAATCCACTTCAGCGTCTCTCCCTCTGTGCCCGGGCCTTCACTGCACATCCTCGTCAAGCTGTATGGTTACAGGGCAGATCGCAGAGGGTGAGGAAATGAATGCTTGTTATTATTGAGGCTCTCAAAGTATTCAAGCAAATGGAATGAACTGTGGTCCATTGCCTGATATTAACTCTTTATGTAAGCCTGGGGCACAAAGATCCACGCCACTTCTTCAGCTGCATATTCCACTGCCACAGAGGATTTCACACATCCAATATCAAATTATTAATTCATTTCCGGTGTGCAACAGCATGCACTAGGATGTCATCACCACTTTCTAACAAAAATCAATGAGTGTTCTCGGAAATAGTCATATCACCCGCCTCCCTGCTTGTTATGGTTTGTTCACGTCACTCTACACTCTTGACAGACTCTGCATGTTGACATTAATTCACCACAAATCCTCATCAATAATTGCAAAAATTCAATGCACCAGGCCATTGCCTTTGTGGTGACAATAATAGAATGTTCTGTACATAACTCTTTCAGAAGTCATCTTCTCAGAACATCGGTGAAAATTGAACATTCTGTAAATATCCCCATTTCTCAATCAATGTTCAATTCAAATCTTTTGTTAAGATCTGCATTTGGGCATTTATCCAAATTGGTTCAATCTGCAAGGGTAGGTTCATGGTTCTATTTTCAGAGCATGTTTTGCTGTCTTGGTTGAATAATTTCAACAGCTGTGACTGAAAAGTTATTATCCACTAATTGCAATGAGAAAATTGTGCTTTCGCAACATACAGCAGCATTTTCACAAGGCAATCTGGAAAAAAGGGCAGTTGCATTTGCTTAGAAAACCAACACTTAATCATATATACACATAATGGACAGCAAAACAACTACGTATATTGTGTAAGTTGCCACAGTTTCAATCAAAAATTTTGGGTTGAGAATAGCTACAACTGATGTATAATCCTTAACTAAGGTGATAGGTCTTCCAAACAGAAAGTAGTTAAACTTCTTCACTCAGAAGATGAAAGCAAGTGTTCCATTTTTTGTTCACTTTTGTTTAGGTGCAAAAAACAAAATCCTATTGGCTTCTCCTTGCCTTAATCAATTTAATGACTGACAACCGTGCCCATTGTATTGTGTTTGGTATCTCATGTGAGCCTCAATTATATCACAATAACTATTAGGGACTTGTTATGAAAGCTCTGCTTGCATAGATAACTCATACGCTTCAATGTACAACCCTGGGATACCTATATTGCTTGTTTTTATTTGAGCTGCCATTACTTCTGTTTCTTGCCTAAATGGTGGCAGCACCACACCAATGTTTCCTATAAGACTTAAGACCATAAGACATAGGAGCAGAATCAGGCCATTTGACTCATCAAGTCTCCAGCAACATTCCATCATGGCTGATTTATTATCTCTCTCAACCCCATTCTCCTGCCTTCTACCCATTACCAATGAAGCCATTACTAATCAAAAACCTATTAATCTCCACTTGTTAAAGACCCAGTGACTTGGCCACCACAGCCATCCGTGCCAATGAATTCAACAGATTCACTATCCTTTGGCTAATGTAATTCCTCCTCATCTCTGTTCTAAATAGACATCCTTCTATTCTGAGGCTGTGCCCTCAGAATCTACTCCTTTGTAATCTCCTCCATGTTGCCTGCCCCACTTGCATCTTTTATCTCTTTAGTTAATTTTGCAGTTGCCTGTGCAAATTTACTAACTCATATGCACGCCCAGGCTTTTGTCAGTAATGCTGTTTACTTCTTACCTGAGGAGTTACTAGGTTCCTTGTTGAGCAACTCTGATCAGCAGTGCTCCAGGGGTGCAGCAGAAATTGATTTTTTATTTGGCAATTCCATCCCCACCACAGTTCCCACCCTTTAGGTGACCTCCTCCTCCCCGCCCCCCCCCCCCACTGATAGCTAAGACTATTGTCATCGTTAACAAGAGAAAACCTGCAGATGCTGGAAATCCAGGCAACACACACAAAGTGCTGGAGGAACTCAGCAGGCCAGACAGCACCTGAGGAAAAAAGTGCAGTCGATGTTTCGGGCCGAGACCCTTCAGCAGAACTGGAGAAAAAAAGCTGCGGAGTAGATTTAAAAGGTGGTGGGGGGGAGAAACACAAGGTGATAGGTGAAACCTTGAGGGGGAAGGATGAAGTAAAGAGCTGGGAAGTTGATTGGTGAAAGAGACAGAAGGCCATGGAAGAAAGAAAAGGGGGAGGAGCACCAGAGGGTGGCGATGGGTGGCCAAGCAGATAAGGTGAGAGAGGAAAAGAGGATTGGCGGGGGCATTACCAGAAGTTTGAGAAATCATTGTTCATGCCATCAGGTTGGAAGCCACCCAAACGGAATACAAGGTGTTGTTCCTCCAACCTGTGTGTGTCCTCATCACAACAGTGGAGGAGACCATGAAAGGACGTATTGGAATGGGAATAGGAAGTGGAATTAAAACAGGTGGCCACTGGGAGATCCCACTTGTTCTGGTGGACAAAGCGTAGGTGCTTGGCGAAGCGGTCTCCCGATCTACATCATGTCTCACCGATATACAGGAGGCCACACCGGGAGCAACGAACACAATATATGACCCCAACAGACTCACAGGTGAAGTGTCACCTCACCTGGAAGGTCTGTTTAGGGCCCTGAATGGCAGTGAGGGAGGAGGTGTAGAGATAGGTGTAGCACTTGTTCTGCTTGCAAGGATAAGTGCCAGGAGGGAGATCAGTGGGGAGAGACGAATGGACAAGGGAGTCATGTAGGGAGCAATCCTTGCGGAAAGCAGAAAGTTGGGGAGGCGAAGTGGATGAAGTGGACGATTTCAGCATGGGTGCAGGAAGCCGCACCAATGTAGTCATCGATGTAGTGTAGGAAAAGTGTGGGGTGGTCACTAGTGTGGGCTTGGAACATAGACTTTTCTATGTAGCCGTCAAACAGGGAGGCATAACTGGGACCCAGCTATTAACAAATATAAATAGTTCAACATTTGGTTCACAGAATACCTGCAGTCTTGTTGTGCTGGTAACCCCTTAATATCTTAATAAATAGAAGACACCAAGATCCTCTAAATAAAGATGTGAACTTTACTGATACGTGCACCCATGCTGCAAATATGATAAAATCAGCTTATAATATATTCAAGCGACATACCTACACAGTAATACATGAATATACCACAAGAGCTTTAGGAGGAATGGAAACAGGCTAACCCCTATTGACATCAAAGGATCTGTGGTTGAGAGGTGAACAGCTTTAAGTTCCTCAGTATTCACATCACCAAGTATCTCATGTGGTCTCTACATACTGACTGTGTGGTGAAAAAGGCACAATAGCACCTCTTTCACCTCAGACGGTTGAAATTTGTTATGGGCCCCCAAATCCTAAGGACTTTCGACAGGGTCATAATTGAGAGCAACCTGACTGGCTGCATCACTGCCTGGTGTGGGAGCTGTACTTCCCAAAATCGCAGGACTCTGCAGGTAAAAAACTGAACAGAGCACTGGACCATGGGTTATTGGTGAATACAACACTGTCAATAACATCTTCAGTCACTTAGCTGATGAGATTGAATAGATTCAATGGTTACTAGCCATTCAATTTGTGCTACTTCATGTTTGAGCATCGTTAACCATTGGATAATTTATTGCACCATGTTGTCTCCTGAGCATTTTTGGCAAAACAGTGTTTCATACAATTGAACCGCATTTGTCTAATTCAGTAACCAATTAAACTATTAGTAATTTCAGCAAGAAGGTTTAAACTTTCAACCCATCTTTGCAGAATACATTAATTGCTTTTCTTTTGTTCTGATCCAGAACGTTGACACATCATTTGTGTCCCTGGCCATTTCTGGTTTTGCAAGTAAAACTTGTAATGAATTTAAATGAAATCAGGTGACAGTGCAGAAAAGAGTGAATAGAAAACCAGAATAAAATTAAACAATATAATATATAGCGTATTTGTTTAGAACAGTTACCCACTTCCACTTGAGACTCATGTGAAGTTCTAGTTAGGATGAAGGGTTTATAGGAAAGCTATTTTGCATGGATTTTTGGTTTGTACATTATAGCAGAATCAGAAGCAGAGTAGAGAATCTCATACAAAGTAGCTACAGTGAGTGACAGCAGTGATAACATTCACCACACTTTAGACGTGAATAAACTGAAATGAGGTGTGGGATTAAACAAAATACATGCTGGGTTTCTCTGCTCATTTTGTGCCCGTATAGTCTGATGTCAGAAATATATAGCAGCAAAATTACCAATTGAAAGATTTAACATTACATCATTTTCACTGCTTTGCCTTGAAGGCCAGGTCTGAACTCTCAGTAGCTGTGGCAGCAATTGAGGGCTTGTGATGTATTACCTTTAGAGGTTTGCAAGAAAGCAGCATACTGATTTTGCCAAATCCAATGTCAATTTGAAACATTCAGCTGTTCTCAATGTGACAACTGCTTAAATTGCAAGTTAATTGAATTCTATTTCAGACCTTGATCAGAGGTACAAACCGGAACACTTCTAAAATTCTGCACAGTAAGATGAAAATAGCCATGCCACATAGGCAAGTATTGATGGGGGAACAATCAGGAAATAAGTATACAGGGAGATGGGTGATTGATAAGTTTGTGGCCTAAGGGTAGAAGGAGTCTATTTTAGAAAACCTAGCACAATTATTTTTCAACATAGTCTCCTCCTACATGTACACACTTAGTCCAGCGGTTGTGGAGCATAGGGATCCTTATTTGTAGAAGTGGTCCACAGCAGGGGTGATTGTTAAGTTCGTGGCCTAAGGTAGAAGAAGATGAGTTATACAGCTCTTGTTACGTGCACGTGCAGTTCAACACTTTGAGTGAAAATGCAGAAAGTTTGAAGTTAATAACTCATCTCCTTCTACCTTGTGCCACAAACTTATCAGTCAGCCCTGCTGTGGACCACTTTAGTCATAGTCATAGTCATAGAAGTACTTTATTGATCCCGGGGGAAATTGGTTTTCGTTAGTTGCACTATAAATAGTTAAATAGTAATATGTAAATTATACCAGTAAATTATGAAATAAGTCCAGGACCAGCCTATTGGCTCAGGGTGTCTGACCCTCCAAGGGAGGAGTTGTAAAGTTTGATGGCCACAGGCAGGAATGACTTCCTATGACGCTCTGTGTTGCATCTCGGTGGAATGAGTCTCTGGCTGAATGTACTCCTGTGCCCACCCAGTACATCATGTAGTGGATGGGAGACATTGACCAAGATGGCATGCAACTTAGACAGCATCCTCTTTTCAGACACCACCATGAGAGAGTCCAGTTCCATCCCCACAACATCATTGGCCTTACGAATGAGTTTGTTGATTCTGTTAACACAAACAACAGGAATTCTGCAGATGCTGGAAATTCAAGCAACACACATCAAAGTTGCTGGTGAATGCAGCAGGCCAGGCAGCATCTCTAGGAAGAGGTACAGTCGACGTTTCAGGCCGAGACCCTTCGTCAGGACTAACTGAAGGAAGAGTTAGTAAGAGATTTGAAAGTGGGAATCTCTTACTAACTCTTCCTTCAGTTAGTCCTGACGAAGGGTCTCGGCCTGAAACGTCGACTGTACCTCTTCCTAGAGATGCTGCCTAGCCTGCTGCGTTCACCAGCAACTTTGATGAGTGTTGTCGATTCTGTTGGTGTCTGCTACCCTCAGCCTGCTTCCCCAGCACACAACAGCAAACATGATCGCACTGGCCACCACAGACTCATAGAACATTCTCAGCATCGTCCAGCTCAGTCTGTCTCCTCAGGAAATAGAGACGGCTCTGACCCTTCTTGTAGACAGCCTCAGTGTTCTTTGACTAGTCCAGATTATTGTCAATTCGTGTCCCCAGGCATTTGTAATCCTCCACCATGTCCACACTGACCTCGTGGATGGAAACAGGGGTCACCGGTACCTTAGCTCTCCTCAGGACTACCACCAGTTCCTTAGTCTTTTTCACATTAAGCTGGAGATAATTCTGCTCACACCATGTGACAAAGTTTCCTACCGTAGCCCTGTACTCAGCCTTATCTCCCTTGCTGATGCATTCAACTATGGTAGAGTCATCCAAAAACTTCTGAAGATGACAAGACTCTGTGCAGTAGTTGAAGTCTTAGGTGTAAATGGTGAAGAGAAAGGGAGACAAGACAGTCCCCTGTGGAGCCCCAGTGCTGCTGATCACTCTGTCGGACACAGTGTTGCAAGCACAGGTACTATGGTCTGCCAGTCAGGTAATCAAGAATCCATGACACCAGGGAAGCATCCACCTGCATCGCTGTCAGCTTCTCCCCCAGCAGAGCAGGGCGGATGGTGTTGAACACACTGGAGAAGTCAAAAAACATGACTCTCACAGTGCTCGCTGGCTTGTCCAGGTGGGCGTAGACACGGTTCAGCAGGTAGATGATGGCATCCTCAACTCCTAGTCAGGCTGGTAGGCGAACTGGAGGGGATCTAAGTGTGGCCTGACCATAGGCCGGAGCAACTCCAGAACAAGTCTCTCCAGGGTCTTCATGATGTGGGAGATCAATGCCACCGGTCTGTAGTCATTGAGGCCGCTGGGGTCCCAGACGCTGACCTCTACAAAGAAGTTTCACAACTGCTGGACTAAGTGTGTAAATGTAGGAAAAATAAATGTGCTAGGTCTTCTAAAATTGACTCCTTCTACCTTAGGCCACGAACTTATCAATCACCTCTTGTACGTAGAATTACGATGGAAGCGGACATAGACTGCCGGCAGATCAAAGAAAGTAATTTGAGCAATATTGTTGTCAATAGGATGAAAACACAAGAGATTATGATGCAGGTGCTCATGCAGAGTTTTGATCAGAAACAGCAACAGTTCTTTTTCCCCCCACTGGTGCAGCTTGGCCCCAAGTTACTACAGGTTGTCATTTCTGAACAAGTCTGCATCAAGTAACTCAGAATCAAAGTATGCCATTTCATTAGATCAAGCGGATAGCCAGACACTTTCCCCAGGAGGAATCATTTTAAGGTGATTGGAGGAAAGTATGGGGGGAGGGAGTGGATGTCAGAGGTTTGTTTACACAGAGAGTGGTGAGTGGGCGTAAGTATGAGATGGGGTTATAGGAGCTAAAAGGCACAATTCCAAATTTCAAGAACAAGATTTGCAGGCATATGTGTGAATGTTGTTGAAAGTAGTAGCACGGTTCAAGAAAGCAGTTATAAAAGTATACAGGATCCTGGACTTTATAAACAGGAGCATAAAGTTCAAGATCAAGAAACTTATCATGATCTTTATACAATTCTGGCTTAGTTATGACTAGAATACTATACCAAGATAGATTCACCCAATGTTAGGAAAGTCACAAAAGCCTTGGAGAGGGTGCAGAGAGAGTTAGAAGAAAACTTACAGAGATGAAAGGGATTTGTTATGTGAATAGTCTGTAAAAGCAAGGAGGTGTTTGCAATTGGATCTGCAGTGTTATTTAAAATCATGCACAGATTCAAAGAAATTCTTCTCATTCATGAAGGTGTCTAAAACTACAGGATATGGAATTCTAGCTTTCTTAACCATATAATCTACTCAAGCTGCCACATTCAAGGGTCTTCAGATTTTCATGGCAAAGGTCTCTTTGCTCCTGGGACTTCAAACATCCATGACAGGAAATTGCAGAGAGTTAAGAACACAGCCCAGACCATCAATGCAAATCAGCCTCTGCTCCATTGACTCTATCTACACCTCTGTCTTGGGAAAGCAGCCAAAATTGTCAAAGTCTCCTCCCACTCCTTTCATTCTCCCTTCTTAGAGCATAGAACAAAACGGCACAGAAACAGCTCCTTCGGCTCACAATGTTGTGCCAAACCAATTAATTTAGTGATCAAATGGCTAACTACGCTAATCTGTTCTGCCTGCGCGATGTCCACATCCTTCCATTTTCCTCCTGTTCCTGTGTCTATCTAAACATGTCTTTAAAGCACCTATGTTTCTGCCTCTCTACCACCCAAGACAGTACAAACCTGGCACCCACCACTCTCCACATAAAAAAACTTGCCCCTCCTATCTACTTTGAAATTACCCCCTCTCACCTTAAATGCATGCCCTCTGGCATTAGACATTTCAACCCTTGGAAAAAGAGATTGCCTGTTCTGCTCTATCTATATCTCACATCATCTTATAAACCTTTATCAGATCTCCCCTCACTGTATGCAATACTTCAGATATGGCCTAACTAGAGTTTTTTTGAAGCTGCATCATAACCTCCTGACTTTTGAACTCAGAGCCTCAACTAATAAAAGCAAGAATGCCATATGCCTTTTTAAACACTGTACCAGCCTGAGTAGCCACTTTCAGAGAGCTACGCACTTGGACCCTGAGATCCCTCTGTTTTGCATTTGACTGACCAAGGTGCAGCACTTCACATTTCTTCCTCACACATTGAGCAGAAGATACAAAAAGCACAGACCAATTGATCGTTAATATAATTCATTGCATGTTATATGTAAAAGTACATGAATAGCATACATCATGAAACCACCGAGTCATGCACGCATGCCTCACCTAAAGTAAAAATGAAGTTCAACTCACGTTCCAGACTATTTTGTTTTTCTTCCAATTTGTTTTATGTTTTGGAGTTTTAAAGTAGCTGTTCCTTTCTAATTTGGTTGTTCAGTTATCAGCACATTTGGACGAAATCCTGACTACTCTCTTGATGTCAAATGAAACAATGATACTATAGAAATGTATTTTGAGAGTACTTAGGGCATATTAATTTATTGACTGCAGTCCTGTGTTCTAAGAAACAGAGAGGAACTTCGCTAGCTTGACATGCAGGCAGATCATGCCATGTATATAGTAAGCACATTGAGAGTGTAAAAATAAAACAGTGGCTCATTGTCATTGACTGAGTGTTCTGGAACACCAGTCCTTGAAAAGAGACTTCTCAACACATCAGCAGTGTGCAAGGCTGTAGTGGAGGCTATTGGAAACACTTCTGGACACTTTGTAGCTACTTCCACTACTACCAACAAATCTGTGTCCAAGAATGTGCCAGCAAAATCCACATAAATACTTCACTAAAGCAATGCAGGCGATTCCCTCGGATGGAGCGATACTACTCTTACCATCTTCTGTATGTGTTGGCATCCCAAACAGTGTATTGCAAGCTGCTCGATCTGCTGATCTATCCCAGGGCACCAGGCAAAGCTTCGAGTCAACACTTCTGTATTGACCACACCTAGATTGGTCCTGGGATGTACGTTCCCCAACACTTTAGCTCTCAGTTTGGATGGGACTGTATATCAACTCTCAGTCCCCACATAAAGCAACCCTCGTCAAGGGCAAGTTCGTCCCAACACTGGTAAAAATGGGGGAACCGGGATTGCCGCTACACGCTCCAGCCATTGCAGGTGACCATGCAGACTTGAGACAGTCTTTCCTTGTTTCCCCTTGCATCATCTCTGCCATAATAAGGAGACTTTGGATTTACATTAGGGAGAATACGTCAAGAGGAATGTCCTCTTTAATTAATTTTTCAGATATTTCCTTTTCCAAGGGTAAATAGAACAATCCAGCAGCATTTCCAGAATTGTTTAACCTCTTGAATTCGATCTTCTAATTGTGTCCTCCAAGAAACGGCACCAAACTCTACGTTTGTGCTGCTGCTGTTAGTGGAACGCCCTTCTGTGGATTGAAAATGGACACCAGTGGTTGATGACAGTAATGAGGGTAAACTCTCTCCCATACAAGTAATGGTTGAAACAATTTACACCTCAAACCAGACTCAAGGCCCCTCTGTCAATCTGTGCGTAACTTTTCTCTGCAGTGGTAAGGGAATGTAATGCAAAGCAAAGGCGTTGGAGCATTCACTTCCATCGCTCATAACATGTGACATAATTGCACCTATACCATAAGGTGAGGCATCATTGGCAAGCTTCACCGGAAGAAGTGGTTCATAATGTGTGAGTGTGCTGTCCGACATCACCATTTCCTTTACCTTTCGGAGAGCCACCTCATATTGTTTTGTCCATTGCCATTTCTTCCCAATCAGTAGTAATGAGTTCAAGGGGTGGAGCAAAGTAGCCAATTTTGGCAGGAACCTGTTGTAGTAATTGAAAAATTCTAAAAAATGACTGCAACTGTGACATGTCCTTTTGCCTTGGGTCATCCACCACAGTAAGAGATGCTTGCTTCAAAGAATTCACATTTGTTATGTCGTGCTCTGAGCCCGTAATCTTCTAATATTTTTAACACAGTTTGAGATTTTGGAGACATTCCTTGTTATCCTTACCAGTAACAATGATGTCATCCAGGTAACACTGAGTATCTAGACAGTTTTGCAGGACCTGGTCCTTAGATTTCTACCAGAGTGCAAGTACAGGTGCTACTCCAAAAATAAGCCTATTATAGCAATAAAGCTATAATAGGTGAGTGTTTATGGTGAGAGAAACTTCTTCCATTTCCATCTATAGGTAGGCCTCAGCTAAGTCCACTTTGCTGAAATGTTTCCTCCAAAAAGGTTTGAAAACCTATCCCCCATCCTGGGCAGAGGGTATTGATCTACTTTCAGTACTGGGTTGATAGTAACCTTAAAATCACCACAGATCCTGACAGACCCATTCTTCTTGGCTACTGGGAACATTCAACCTTGGAAAGAATTCCTTCAGCCTCTATGCAATCTAGCTCACTGGCTACTTTATTATGGATGTTTTAAGGAACCAGACGGGCTTTTTAAAACTTCGGTGAGACATTTTCATTTAACACTATTTTAATATGTCCGGGTTTTCCAATGCCATCCTTGAATACTACTGTGGCATCATCCAGTACATTTCTTAATTTGTTTTAGTTGACGCTGTTTCAGGGGATGTGGCATGCAACTGATGAATGGAACTCCAATCAAGTTGTAGTAGTCTCAGCCAATCATGCTCCCACAAGGCTGTCCCTGCTCTTTTCACCACATACAAGCCCAATGTGGCTTGCTGGTTGTTGTATTTCACTGTTATGAATCTTATTCCCACAGGAATAATCTTTTGTCTGGTATAAGTTCTTAGTTAGGCATCTGTAGTATCTTTGTGGAATGACTGAAACAGCTGAGCCAGTGTCCAATTCCATTTTAATTCCGTTCACTTCTAGTGTAAGCCATATTGTATGTCTATTGTTAACTTTCACATTGTAAATCTCAAAGCTATACTGTCCCATGTCACTCTTTCAATCACAGCATGCAGATTAGTGCTCTTTTTGAAAATGCAACTTGACCTTTTAACTTTTTTCTCTTCCCTGGGCAGTGCATTTATTTTTGTCTGCCCAAAATGCTCTTTATATGTACAGTGTTCTACTTCACAGCATTTTCTGCAAATTTCACCCTTAAAATTGTACTGGTTTGGTGTATGTGAACCCCTGCTACAACAATAACACAATTTGTTTGGCCAGGCCAGTTCTGTTAAAACGTTGCAATTTTGGTCATGCTCACTTTCGTTCATGACTGCAACCCAATTATGTCTCTGTCTGCTGTTTCTAGTGATACAGCAATTACAACTGCTCCTTTAAATACACGTCATGCTTCAGATAGGAGCCCTTTTTGAATGCTTTCTTGTAAGATTCCACAAACTAAACCATTTCTCAGTGCATCATTAAGCCCATTACTAAAGTGACAATGGTCAGACAGTCGCTTCAATTCAGCCACATAAGCTGACATGGACTCCCCTTTCTTTTGACTCTGCTTATGAAACGTAAAGCATTCTGCAATCAACAGTGGTTTTGGTTCAAAATGTCCTGGCATTACTTTCACAACATCAGCAATGGTTATTTCAGCTGATTTGATTGGAGCAGTCAAACTTCTAAGCAAACTGTATGTCTTTTAAACACAATGCATTCAGCAAAAACGGCACTAGCTTCTGATTGAATATTTCAGTTGCTTGAAAATACAGTTCAATTCACTCAGTATACTGTATATATTCCAGTTATTTCTTTTGCAATCAAATGCACCCATCTTTTTGATGAAGCCAGCAACTTCGGCTTATTTTAAAGTTTATGATTATTATCACCCAGTACTCATTGCTAATTAACCTGTGAATTTAGTTCATATTCTGCCTTTTCTTTAACTTAATGTATCTATCCCCTGCAGAGAAGTATGTGCTGTGCTTATATTTTTAACTCAAACATCTCACTGCACTTCAACAGGTAGATAATCGACTCTCGTTCATTTAAAACTTCCTAGTTGCCATTGTTATGTCTTGTAACTCCAAAGCATAAAACTAATTGGAAGAAAAACATGGGTGTCCAGAATGTGAGTCTAACTTATATTTTACTCTAAGGTAGGCATGCGCAAATGACACGGTAGCATGATGCTGTGTGCCATTCATGTAGTTTCACATATAACTCCTAATAAATTATTTAAACAAACAAGAATGCTGAATTAAACAATGTTTTTACAATATTACTCAAATGTTACTGAAATATTAAACATACAACTTTAATTCTACCTCCTCATTATCATACTTCCCATTATTGAAATGCAGCAATTTTCATTTAGTTACAATAGGTCAGATAATTTGTACATTGTATGTACAGTATCTTCAGAAGAATGTGAGATCATGGAAGAAGTGTGCCAGATGGAGCTAATTATACCCACATGGCATATTTACAAACACATTTTGTAGGTCAGTATTAACAGTGATGATTGTCAACAACTGAGAAATTTGATGTGCCATAATTTTATGTCCTAAATAATTGACTTTACCCTCTAAACTCATCTTCCACCTCTGCATCTGAAATAATAATATGTTTTTCTATACTGGCACTGCTAATGTAAAATCATGTCATTAAAAAAGCCTCTGCAGAAGCATAATCCTTCTCATTTAATAGAATGTGAATGCTAAAAATGAAAAAGTAGAATCAACACAGAAACAAGCCCTTGACAACTGAGTTTGCAACAACCATCAAGCTCAAGTTATAGAATCAAAAGTCAAAGTTCAAAATAAATTTATTATCAAAGTACATATATGTCATGATATACTATCCTGAGATTCATTTTCCTGTGGGCATTCACAGCCAATACACTAGAATCAATGAAAAACTGCACACATCAATGACAGACAAACAACTCGTGCAAAAGATAACAAATTGCGCGAATACAAAAAAAGTGTAAAAATATTAATAAATAAGTATTGAGAACGCAAGGTGTAGTGTCTTTGAAAGTGAGTCCATAGGTATAGAATTAGTACAGTGTTGTGGTGAGTGAAGTTATCCACCCTGGTTCAAGAGCCTGATAGTTGAGGGCTAATAACTGTTCCAGAACCTGATTATGTGGGACCAAAGGCTTCTTCACCTCCTTTCTGATGGCAACAGCGAGAAGAGAGCATGACTTGGAAGGTGGAAGTCTTAGATGATGGATGCTGCTTTCTTGCGACAGTACTCCCTGTACGTGTGCTCAGTGGTAGGGAGGGTTTTACCTCTGATGTACTGGACTGTATCCACTACTTTTTGTAGGCTTTTCCATTGGTATTTCCATTCCAGGCCTTGATGCAACCAGTCAATATTCTCTCCATCATGCCTCTATAGAAGCTTGTCAGAGTTTTAGATGATATGCTAAATCTTCTCAAACTTCTAAGAAAGTAGTGGCGCTGCCAGGTCTTCTCTGTTTCTCTGTAGTGGCACTTAACGTGCCGAGCCAGGACAACTCCTCTGAAATGATAACACTGAGGAATTTAAAGTTGCTGACCCTCTCCACCTCTGATCTCCTGATGAGGACTGGCTTATGGACCTCTGCTTTCCTCCTTCTGTAATCAATAATCACCTCTGTGGCTTTGCTGATGTTGAGTGAGAGGTGGTTGTTGTATCACTATTCCGCCAGATTTTCAATCTCCCTGCTATATGCAAATTCATCAGCACCTGAAATTCGACCAACAACAAGTGTCATCAGCATACTTAAATATGACTTTGGAGCTGTATTTAGCCACACAGTCACAAGTATATACAAGAGCAAGTAGATATAGTAGAGCATATAGTATATAGTAGAGCAAGGGGCTAAGTACACAGCCTTGTGGTGCACCTGTGCCGATGGTGATTGTGGATGTTGCCAACCTGAACAGACTGGGGTCTGCAAGTGAATAAGCAGAGGATCCAGCTGCACAAGGAGGTATTGAGGCATAGGTCTTGGAGCTTATTGATTTGATTTGAGTAGATGATAGTGTTGAATGCAGAGCTTTAGTTAATGAAGAGCATCCTGATGTAAGTATTTTCACTGTCCAGATTTTCCAGAATTGAGTGAAGAGCCAATGAAGTGGCATCTGCTGTTGATCTGTTGTGACCATAGGCAGATTGAAGCAGATCCAGGTCACTCCTCAGGAAGGAGTTGACATGTTTCATCACCAGCCTCTCAAAGCACTTCATCTCAGTGGATGTAAGTGCTACTGGACGATAGTCACTGAAGCCGGTTACCATATTCTTCTTGAGCACGGCTATAATTGAAGCAGGTGGATACCTCAGACAGCCGAAATGAGAGATTAAAGATATCAGTGTATTCTCCAGCCAGTTGATTCACATTGGAACGTCCAGGTACACTGCCTGGGCCAAATGCTTTCTATGGGTTTACCCTCCTGAAGCATGTTCTCATGTCGGCCACAGATACGATATGGTAACAGACCCTTCAGCACACTGAGTCATCCCAACTATCAAACACCCATTTACACTAACGCTTGGGTATTTTTTTTTATTCTCCCCACATTCCTGTCAACATATCCCAGATCCTTTCATTGGGACAATTTACAGTGCCTGATAAACCTACAGGTCTTTAGGAATCTGGAACTCTGGGATATC
Organism: Mobula hypostoma; assembly: GCF_963921235.1. Taxonomy (NCBI): domain Eukaryota; kingdom Metazoa; phylum Chordata; class Chondrichthyes; order Myliobatiformes; family Myliobatidae; genus Mobula; species Mobula hypostoma. The sequence continues at coordinate 198,911,976 of NC_086098.1, forward strand.
ACCGTAGGGAGAAGATGGTAACTCTGGATGGAAAACAGTGGAGGTCAGGATTGAACTTGTGAACCAGTAGTTCTACTAGTTGTGCTATTGAGCTTCCCATACTAAAAGCAACATTGGTAGGACACGCTCTAACTTATCTTAATTGCTGGTGATGTTCATCTATTTTCAATTTATTTGATGGTACTGCCTTTGATAAGAAAGGCTTTACCCAAAAGGTATTAATTTTATCTTCTAAAGTAGCCTTTTTTGCTCAGATTCTGAATTACTTTGGCTTACCTGTGGTCACACAAAGCAAGCAGATTTTGTTGCTAAAATATGCCACTATTTAGAGTCATACAGCTGTACAACACAGAAAAAGGGACTTCATCCAACTTTACCACACTGGTCAGATGCCTAACTCTGATAGTCCCATTTGCCAGCTATAGTTCCTTATTCCTCTACTCCTTTCCTGTCCAAGTACCTGTATGCAAACACAAGAAAATCTTTTGATGCTGGAGATGCAAAGTAACACACACAAAATGCTGGAGGAGCTCAGCAAGCCAGGCAGCATCTATGGAAAAGAGTATACAGTTGACTTCTCAGCCCAAAACATCGACTGTTCACACTTTTCCATAGATACTGCCAGGCCTGCTGAGTTCTTCCAGCATTTTGTGTGTGTTGCCAAGTACCTGTACAAATGATTTTTATATGTTGTTCTGTGTTACCACAAATAAATTTTCTGAGCCCAGTTCATAAGTGAAACTATGCAATATTGTACACAAAATTCAACTATTCACACTTTTCATGGCTGTTAGAGGGAGGTACAGTAGCGTGCAGCATACTCCAATAACACCTACCCAAACCATGCAGTTCTGCTCAGAGCTATCCAAGCAGGAGAAGGATTGTTTTGACATGCTGATACTTTTGTGCAGTTTTAGTTGTAGGCATGCATATGTTCTGTATCAGCATGTGACCAAAGACAACTCTGACTGTTGACTAGTGCAGGAAAAATGAATTAAGGCATTGTGATATCTTTAGTCTGGGTGCTGCATTATCTATGGTAACATACACCTGCTGATGGAAGGAATAGAATTCCCCCTTACTTCCAGTGTAAGACAGAGTTAAAAAAAGAGCTCTCACAAGATGCTCTGCCTTCAGTAGGTGACACTGCAAAACTTTCAAACTCGTGTTCCCTCTCTACGAAATACAATATAATATGCATTCTTTTACATAATATTTTTCTGGAAACTTGAAGATGTTTTCTGAAGAGTCAAATGCTTAAGAGTTCATTGCCATGGTCATCTTAAAAACCACAAACCTTGCCCTTCTCTGAAGTTACATGTGTGGCTACAGCAAGTGGAGTGGCATCTTGAACATTTTTCCTTCCAGAAGCATGATAGGAGAATTGGCCCCTGAATGCAATGGAATGTTATGACCTCTACTGCCAGCCTTCCTATTCCCCCTTTTCACCTCAGGATATTTTATAACAGGCAGTAAAATATCCCACAGCGTCAGACATACAATGAACTGATTATTGAGAACATGAAGCACTTCTAGAATCATAGCAACAGCCAAGGGAAAAAAATAAGCCCTCAAGTAACTTGTGGTTAGTTGATTATTAAAGTTCTGCCTAAATAGAACTACTGGGATTATCCAACCAGTCTCTAATTCTGTCTCAGATCTCTGTCTCAGCAAATCTTGGACCTCTGACTTTCCACTTGGACAACTTTGAAGTTTAGCTCACTCGTCCATTCTCAGAACCCGAGCTTGCCTGTTTCTGTAACAGGTCCCACAAGCCAAACCAATCACATCACTGGAGTGGAGCAATAAACCACCATACACCAAGGAATATGTATTGGAAATGAAACTGTAATTACCACAGTAAAACATTCCACAGACATGATTTAATGAGATGGTCTAAACATTTAAAATTTTGAATTGTACAGTATGCTGAAATTTGGACACACCAGATGATGCTTCATGCAGCTGAACACATTTAACATTCTGGGGTTAAAAGAGAATTAGCTGGAACATTCGATTACAAAGCAGTGGTTTTGATACCAAGTTGGCATTATGGTCTGCACATTCTGCATACTTCTGAGCATTCACTGCACATGCTAACTTCCTCACCGATATTACTTCATGCAAAATTGTGCCTGTGCACCATAGATTCCAATTTACATAACTGAGGCTATTAGTGATATTTAAAACGAGGAAAATTTCTCTACATATGCTTTGTTGCCGTAACGTACTGTGAAATGAGCAACACTAAAAAGTGGTGAAATTAATGTAGCAATACACCCCCATCATTTGAACTAAACATGTTTTGAGATTTTCTTCAACAAAACTGTTAAGTTCATTGTAAAATCTCTTCTAGCAATAGAGACACAGTCAGCTTGTATCTGAGCAATTATTGTTGAACAGACTTGGCCTGCATCACAGCCCAGCCAGAATGGTCAGTGTCAATGGGTGATAAATCTATTTCATGAAATGTGTTAACCAGATTGGAATCAATAGAATGGAGCATTAGGACTAAGAAAAGTCCATTGTACTGTATTGAGAGCCAGCAGGAGGTCAAGTGAGACCCAAGCTGCAGCAACTTGGGATATCAAATTATTGACAGGGAAAAACTCAAGCAAATCATGGTGTCAAAGATAATCCTGAAGCATGGTCTTGTTTACGTGTATGAGGACTTGAGACAACGAAGTTGTGACATTAACTGGTGGAATTTCTTTGGAGGGAAGGAGTTGAGATAATTTACGTTCAAAGGGACAAACTTGCTGATATATCAGCAGAGAAGGAATGGCATAGAAAGGTAGAAAGGGAAATACTAAAACAAATTGTAATCTTGTAGAGTGAGAATAAGCATAATGAGAGTGGAGAATAAATATCGCAATCTCACATTTCTGGAATGATTAACGTCCCTTCTACGTAAAACGTTATCCTGAAATATAGCCATATAACCATATAACAATTACAGCACGGAAGCAGGCTATCTCGGCCCTTCTAGTCCATGCCGAACTCTTACTCTCATCTAGTCCCACCGACCTGCACTCAGCCCATAACCCTCCATTCCTTTCCTGTCCATATAGCTATCCAATTTAACTTTAGATGACAACATCGAACCTGCCTCAACCACTTCTGCTGGAGCTCGTTCCACACAGCTACCACTCTCTGAGTAAAGAAGTTCCCCCTCATGTTACCCCTAAACTTTTGCCCCTTAACTCTCAACACATGTCCTCTTGTTTGAATCTCCCCCACTCTCAGTGGAAAAAGCCTATCCACATCAACGCTATCTATCTCCCTCATAATTTTAAATACCTCTGTCAAGTCTCCCCTCAACCTTCTATGCTCCAAAGAATAAGGACCTAACTTGTTCAGCCTTTCTCTGTTAACTTGGGAGATGAAACCCAGGCAACATTCTAGTAAATCTCCTCTGTACTCTCTCAATTTTATTGACATCTTTCCTATAATTCGGTGACCAGAACTGTACACAATACTCCAAATGTGCAAAAGGAACTAAGAAGGATATCAATCCCACTGCAAAAAGTCCGGTTAATTTACATTTGAATATGATGAATTCAAAAGTTACTTTCCAAGGGAAAGGGTTGCAATATTTTCCACTTATTGTGCATTGACACAAACAATGGCAAAATTTCAGGAAAAGAGTCTAAAAATAGAAAATACAATATAAATTTTAAATTGCAGAGAAGTTTGTATAATAAATTTTGTAAGCTCTCCTCCTGTTGATGGAAACTTACGGTTGTTTTTCCTGGTTCAAATTTGCTATTCAATGCATAAAAGAAAGAATAGTGACTTGCTACAAACTACATTGTTCCACAGCACCACTAGCTTATATTCTTTCTATCAAGGCTAAGGATCTGAGGCTCAATTTCAATCTACCAATGCTGCTGAATCAGCTTCACTTCTAACAGTAGCTGAATCTACAACAAAAATGTCATTCAAACAAAGCCTGTGTTCAAATTGAATTGTCTCACTAGTGGTAATAATTTAGTTCAACAAGCTAACCAAATTGGGGTGCCAGTTAAGCGTAGCGGTTAGCACAATGCTATTACAACTTCAGGTATTAGAGTTTGAGTTGAGTTCTGGAGTCCTCTGTAAGAAGTTTGCACATCCTCTCCATGGAAGGCATGGGTTTCCCCCAGATACTCCGGGTTCCTCCCACAGTCCAAAGACATTCCAGTTAGTAGGTCAATTGGTTAATTGGCTTCCAGTTTAAGGTAATGCTAATGAGGGCAAGCGACAATTACGGGTGGTTTTCAAAGCAAGAAATAAAACTAAATACTTTATTAAAAACAATTTTTCTGTGAAAAGTAATGGTAAATGATCGACGCAAACATTGAAGAGGTGAGTGAAGGCGAAGCTGAGTTGAGGATCGAAGTGTGCAGGTGCAAGACGTCGGAGTGAGGTCGAGGCATGTTTCGAACGGAGCCAGGGCCTTGGCAAGTGGAGTGGGAAATAAAGTCAGAATGTAGGAGAGGCCGTTTCAGTTCCTGTTCACCGAAACCAAGAGCAAGGTTTGATGGATCTAAGTGTCAGGCTGATTTGGAAAGGTTGGCATGAGCTGAAACGTGGCCTGGCCCTGGGCTTATTGATGTGACAGGGCCCAGATCCTAGTGTGAGGAATGACCCGATGTTTGGATGATTTAAACGCCAGGCCAAGTGGATTGAAAAGGCAGGATGTTGGGACCGGAGGCGCGCGTCGGGCCAGTTCTGCTTGCTGCACCACAACATTTACTCTGCTCTTCACTGCGCTGAGGCTGAGGCTCAGAGACTGCTCCAGACTCCGTGACGTCTTACTCCGCTATGTGCGGAACTGAGGCTGAAACTGTGGACCTGCTCTGGCTGCTCCAGCCTTCCTGTCTGAGGACTCACGTTTGTCCTAAATGCCATTTGCTTACTTTCATTTTGTTTTTTTTCTCTGCACATTGAGTATATATGTCTTTTTTTTAATGGGTGCTTTTGAGTTTCTTGTTTTGTAGCTGACAATAGACAATAGGTCCAGGAGTAGACCATTTGGCCCTTCGAGCCAGCACCGCCATTCACTGTGATCATGGCTGATCATCCACAATCAGTATCCAGTTCCTGCCTTATCCCCATAACCTTTGATTCTGCTATCTTTAAGAACTCTATCCACCTCTTTCTTGAAAACATCCAGAGACTTAGCCTCCACTGCCTTCTGGGGCACAGCATTCCACATATCCACCACTCTCAGGGTGAAAAAAGTTTTTCCTCAACTCCGTTCTAAATGGCCTACCCTTTATTCTTAAACTGTGGCCTCTGGTTCTGGACTCACCCATCAGCGGGAACATGCTTCCTGCCTCCAGCGTGTCCAATCCCTTAATAATCTTATATGTTTCAATCAGATCCACTCTCCAGTGTATACAAGCCCAGTTGCTCCAATCTTTCAACATATGACCGTCCTGCCATCCCGGAAATTAACCTCGTGAACCTACGCTGCACTCCCTCAATAGCAAGAATGTCCTTCCTCAAATTTGGAGACCAAAACTGCACACAATACTCCAGGTGTGGTCTCACCAGGGCCCTGTACAGCTGCAGAAGGACCTCTTTGCTCCTGTACTCAACTCCCCTTGTTATGAAGGCCAGCATGCCATCAGCTTTCTTCACTGCCTGCTGTACTTGCAGGCTTGCTTTCAGTGACTGATGTACAAGAAAACCTAGATCTCATTGTACTTCCCCTTTCCTTCCTTGACTCTATTTAGATAATAATCTGCCTTCCTGTTCTTACCAAAAGTGGATAACCTCACATTTATCCACATTAAACTGCATCTGCCATGCATCCGCCCACTAATCCAGCCTGTCCAAGTCACCCTGCATTTTCATAACATCCTCCTCACATTTTACACTGCCACCCAGCTTGTAAGGAGACGAATCTCAAGGCTGTACAATGTGTACATACTTTGCTAATAAATATACTTTCAACTTTAAACTTTGAACATTGAACTTTGGTCACGATAAATAGCCCCTTGATTAGGGAAGGTTTAAATTGGGGATTGCTGGCAGCATAGCTCATAGCAGCCAGAAGGTTCTGTTTCATACGATATCCCTTAATACCAAATAGATAAATAATAAACAGAAATTGCAAACTAAAAATGCAGTTATATCGCAATCGTACAAAAATGCAGTCAGGCTTTCCATTAATTTATTTCAGTATTGTAAATAAAATAATTCAAGTGAAATCACATTTAAGTGGTTCATAATGTCAAAGTCAAAGAATCCTCTTTCCGCCTTTGAAACTTTACTTACGTGTCCATTCCTATTTGATACTCAAGCTAACAATGACTGTGTATAAAGTCAGCTACTACTCAATCTGAATTGAAGTTGACCACAAACATGAATAATTTTAATCTCTCTACATCTAATTTTTTGATTGAATCAAGTTACACCTGACACCCATACTATTACTAATCAACAGTCAGCTTTGGGGAAGTGACGGTAATGGTACATCTATTGATTTATTTCATAGTTAGTTATGGGAAAACAGACTTAGAACCAGAAGAAAATTATGAAGAAATAAATGCAAACACGAGAAAATCTGCAGATGCTGGAAATTCAAGCAACACACACAAAATGCTAGTGGAACACAGCAGGCCAGGCAGCATCTATAGGAAGAAGTACAGTCAACGTTTCGGGTCTCAAAACTTCTTCCTGTAGATGCTGCTTGGCCTGCTGCGTTCCACCAG